>NW_022097717.1:0-68443 GCF_006542625.1 Nomascus leucogenys
TCGTGATGAAGTTGTGGCAGAGAGTAGAAGATGAGCCCCATTGCATGCCCTGGGTTCTTGTTGCCTCCCTGTTATCAGGAATAGGAGGTGAGATTGAAAGATGAAAAATGCTGGTCCGTCCGTCCGTCCTTCCTTCCTTCCTTCCTTCCTTCCCTTTCTTCTTTCTTTTTCTTTTCTTCCCTCTGTGGCCCAGGCTGGAGTACACTCGGCTCACTGCAGACTCCCTGCGTCCGGCTCCCGTGATTCTCCTGCCCTGCCCTGCGGGCTGCCTGGGATTGCCGGCCCGCGCCACCACCCCTCCCTGGTTTTTCTCCTTTGGCTGGAGCCGCGGTTTCGCCATGTCGGCCAGGCTGGTCTCCAGCTCCTGACCTCGAGTGGTCTGCCCGCCTCGGCCTCCCGAGGTACTGGGACTGCAGACGGAGGCTCGCTCACTCGGTGCTCGGTTGCCCGGCTGGAGTGCGGTGGCGTGGTCTTGGCTCGCTGCAGCCTCCGCCTCCCAGCTGCCTGCCTTGGCCTCCCAGGGTGCTGGGATTGCAGCGTCTGCCTGGCCGCCGCCCCGTCTGGGAGGTGGGGAGCGTCTCTGCCTGGCCGCCCCGTCTGGGTTATGAGGAGCTCCTCTGCCTGCCGCCCCGTCTGAGAGTGAGGAGCGCCTCTGCCTGGCCGCCCCGTGAGAAGTGAGAACGTCTGCCTGGCCCATCGTCTGGATGTGAGGTCTGCCCGCCGCCACCCCGTCTGGGAAGTGAGGAGCGCCTCTGCCCGGCCGCCCAGTCTGGGAAATGAGGACCGCCTCTGCCCGGCCGCCCCGTCTGGGAAGTGAGGAGCGCCTCTGCCCGGCCGCCCCGTCTGGGAAGTGAGGAGCGCCTGTGCCCGGCCACCCCGTCTGGGAAGTGAGGAGCGCCTCTGCCCGGCCGCCCCATCTGGGAAGAAGTGAGGAACGTCTCTGCCGGCCGCCCTTCTGGGATGTAAGGAGCGCCTCTGCCCGGCCGCCCCGTCTGGGAAGTGAGGAGCCCTCTGCCCGACCGCCACCCCGTCTAGGAAGTGAGGAGTGCCTCTACCTGGCCGCCCCATCTGGGAAGAAGTGAGGAGCGCCTCTGCCTGGGCGCCCCGTCTGGGAAGAAGTGAGGAGCGCCTCTGCCCAGCCACCCATCGTCTGGGAAGTGAGGAGCGCCTCTGCCCGACCGCCCCGTCTGGGAGGTCTACCACGGAGGCCAAAGCAATGTGGGGGCTGGACGTGGTGGCTCACGCCTGTAGTCCCAGCACTCTGGGAGGCCGAGGCGGGTTGATCACTTCAGGCTAGGAGTTCGAGACCAGTCTGGCCAACATGGCGAATCATATGAAAAATACGACCGACCAACCAACCAACCAGTGACAACAAAACAGGTCTACCCTGGAGTCATACTCTAATTTTTTCTATTTTCCTCCTTTCTGATCCTTTTATCCCACTTTCTTTTTCTTCCTCTTCCTTCTTCTTCTTTGTCAAATAGAGGATTGAGTTATTATCGTTGATCCATATAAAGTGCCTCTCTCATTTATTTCTTTAATTCCCACCCCCCATTTCTATTTCCCGTCTTCCCATGTGCAACCTTCCTAATATGTTTGATATGCATCTTTTTGTTTGTATGTGCTTTTGGAAAATGTTTGTGTGCAAAAAAAAAAAAAAAAATTAAAAAAAAAAGAAAAAATGCTGGGGACGTCTGCTGACAAGAGAAAAAAGAACAAGATGTATTGATCTTACTGTATCCAGCCCCATGCCAAGCCCTAAACATGAACCATCTTATTGGATCCTACCAGGGTTCTATAAGCTGTTGGACATCATCATCTTCATTTTACAGGAACCTGAGGCTCTTGGCTAAGATCCCTGACAGCAACACCAGCCCCTGAATCCTCAGCAGGATCCTTCACTTGGGCGCCCGTTATGCAGGCTTCCTCAGCACAGGAAGGTCAGTTGATCGTTATCCACCCTTTGATGATGTGAGATTCCAGAACTCGCTGCACTAGTCTCTTCCTTGATAGGGAAGAGGGGGGTGTTATGAGAAAATCTCTCATTGATCTGACCTAGCTCCCCAAAAAGATGTAACTTTTTAAATGTCAGATGGAAATATTTAAAAAGTGTTACACGCCTGTATAGTTTTAGTATTTTAGTTAAAGGGAAAGTGTCTGTCTTTACTGGCTACAACCAGTTTAATTCAAGAAGGGCTGCTAGTCATCAGGGGAACAAGCAAGTGTTGGTGCTGCCCAGAGCCTCCAGCTAATACACAATACGGACATCTCCTTCCAGGGCAATGGGAAGAGAGTGGCTCCTTGTGCAGTGAAGATGACGTCCACCAACTAAGGCTTCTGGAACCATGTGGAGACTCACAAGGAGTGGCCGGCTCTCAGCATCTGGCTAGAAGTGAAAGACCCTGAGAAGAAGGTGCTTTCCGTGTGGATTGGCTCACTGTTCCTGCCCACTAATGTTCCAGGCCCTGGTGTCCACCTAGTGTGTATTAACCCACTGAACGGCCACAGAAACTAACAAGGAATTAACAGACATCTAAAGAAGTGAAGAACTGGAGGCCAAGCATGGTGGCCCACGCCTATACTCCCTGCATTTTGGGAGGCCAAGGCAGGAGAATCACAAGCTCAGGAGTTCCAGATCAGGCTGGGCAAGACAGTGAGGCCTTGTCTCTACTAAAAAAAAGTATCCAGGTGTGGTGGCTCACACACCTGTAGTCCTAGCTACTCAAGAGGGCTGAGGTGGAGGATCGCTTGAACCCAGGAAATTGAGGCTGCAGTGACTATGATTGTGCCACTGCACTCTAGCCTGGGTGACAGAATGAGACCTTTAAAAAAAACAACAACAAAAAAAGCCTGACACAGTGGCTCACACCTGTAATCCCAGCACTTTGGTAGGCCTACTTGCCTAGATCACCCAAAGTCAGGAGTTTGAGACCAGCCTGACCAACATAGTGAGGAAACCTGTCTGTACTGAACACACAAAAATTAGCTGGGCATGGTGGTGCGTGCCTGTAATCCCAGCTACTTGGGAGGCTGAGGCAGGAGAATCATTTAAACCCCAGGTGGTGGTTGCAGTCAGCCGAGATGGCACCATTGCACTCCAAACTCCCAGCCTGGGCAACAGAGTGAAACTCTGTCTCAAATAAAAGAATGGGAGGAAACTGATTAAAATAACCAAATTTCATTTAAATGCCTTGATTTTCTTGGGCTGCATCTTAGTGATTGGACAACTCAGTGCCTTTTGTTTTTCCATCAATAACTGAAGATTCCTGAGGCTTAAACTGGAAAACAGGTTATTTGATAATAGAGGACACCAGACAGTTTCCACTCAGTTTCCCTTTATTTCTGTTTTTTTACAACCATCCATGCAAGAGTAACTCCCTCATGCGCTCTCAAGTCTGAATTCCACCCTAGACATTCCCATTCCCATTTTCGACTGTATAGGACACAGGTCCCCAAAGTCCCTTTGAATCCAGATCAACATTTCCCCCAAGTCCGGCCCCTGCTTGATCACCTTTCCTTTCCCACTTTCAGAGCCCATGTCTGAAACGATGGGTTCTGTGCTCCTTTTTTAGGATGTACCTAAGACGTAGGCTTTAGTTTCCAAGTGTCCAGAAGAAAGCGTTTGACATATCCATCCAAATAGGCAGGTATTCGACAGTAGCATTGATCTGCCTCCAGGTCATAAAATGACCTGTTGCCGCATCGAGGGCAGTAGTTAGTGCGGAACAAGATCCTCTTGGGGTGCCTTAAGTCCCTCACTCTCTTCACCAGCTCAGCCCTAAGTTGGGCAAATCTGCTCCAGCAGAGAGTACCACCAGCGTCATAACTCTCCCGCGGGGCAGGATACAGCTGCAGGCGTAAGTTGTTGAGTCTGATTGTGTGGCACAGCAGGTTGTCCAGGGTGGCCATGGAGATGGGATTTCCACAGAAGCTGAAGGTGGTGAGCTCATAGCAGCGGCTCAGGGCAGGCAGGATGGCGTTGACTTGGGAGTCTACGATGCCACAGTCATCTAAGTCCAGGTATTCAAGGGTGGCTGCAACTTTTTCTAGGAGAACTTGGAGAGGCACGAGACTGAAATTGGCCAGTCGGATGCCCCTCAGGTCCAGGGTCTTTAGTTGACTGATGCTCGGGCACTGGGATAGATGCCTCAAGTCTGATTCCAAAAGCACACAGTTAGTTATTGCGAGGATCTTTAATGAGGTCTTCAGACAGCTGGGGAGAGAGAACAAGAGGTGAATTCTGGGGAATCATAAGGGTGAGTGGAGGGTGGTGGGGAATGGCTTCAAGGTGATGGACGGAGACCATTTTTGCCCAAGCCCAGGGTCATTCCGATGGCCTGATACTCAACACTTAGGATGATACATGAAGAAGAGCTTTGCCACTAAGGTCAATTCCACTTTAGGCCCCGTGCAGTAACTCACATCTGTAATCCCAGAAGTTTGGGAGGCTGAGACTGGTGGATTACTTGAGATCAGGAGTTTGAGACCAGCCTGGCAATCCTGACAAAACCTCCTCTCTACTAAAAATGCAAAAATTAGCCAGGTGTGGTGGTGGGCACCTGCAATTCCAGCTACTTGTGAGGCTGAAGCAGGAGAATTGCTTGAACCCAGGAGGTGTAGGTTGCAGTGAGCAGAGATCATGCCACTACACTCCAGCCTGGGTGACAGAGTGAGACTCTGTATTAACAAAAAAAAAGAGAAAAAATTACTCCATTTGAGGCTGAGTCATTTCACCATCATCTATAGGAATGGATCAAGTTCACAGAATCCCTACAGCTCCCTTTCCTCATCTGTCAGGCAGAAAACCACATCTCTGGGCCACAGGAGCCCAGTGGAGATGCAGGCACAAGGGACAAATCCAAGCAGGATCCTGCAACATCAGCTGGGGTGGGCAGACTGCAGGCGTCCCTGACAAGCCTGTATCATCAGCAAACTTTCTATCACTTTCACCATTCTTTGTGCCTGCTCCCTGACCCTGTTTCAGAATCATGCATTACCTAGGTATTTAATTTACCTGGAGCTCAAAACAACATTTTACAACAGGGAATTAGAGATGGGATCATTCATGATCACCAAACTGTGGGGCACAAAGCTGATTTTCTGAAATGTGCAGGTTTGCTGAGCATTCCCCTCTTCAGTGCCCACTTCACTGTCCTACTTCCCATCATCTTGTTAAAAATTATCTTGTTGGCTGGGCGCAGTGGCTCACGCCTATAATCCCAGCACTTTGGGAGTCCTAGGTGGGTGGATCACCTGAAGTCAGGAGTTCAAGAATAACCTGGCCAACATGGTGAAACCCTGTCTCTACTTAAAATATAAAAATTAGCCAGGTGTGGTGGCCCATGCTTGTAATCCCAGGTACGCGGGAGGCTGCGCAGGAGAATTGCTTGAACCTGGGAGGCAGAAGTTGCAGCGAGCTGAGATGTCACAACTGCACTCTAGCCTGGACGATCAAAGTGAAAATCCATCTTGGAAAAAAAATTATCTTGTTTGTTTTTACTTTTATTT
Organism: Nomascus leucogenys; assembly: GCF_006542625.1. Taxonomy (NCBI): domain Eukaryota; kingdom Metazoa; phylum Chordata; class Mammalia; order Primates; family Hylobatidae; genus Nomascus; species Nomascus leucogenys. The sequence goes on from NW_022097717.1 coordinate 5,509, forward strand.
ATTCATTTCTGACAGGGGTCTTGGTATGTTACACAGACTGGTGTTAAACTCCTAGGCTCAAACTATCCTCTTGCCTCAGACTCCCAGTGCTAGGATTACAGGCATGAGCCACCATCCCTGGCCTAGTTTTCATCATCTTAACTTAGACACGCGTCCTCAGGAAGAATTCAGAAAGGCACCCTCACTAGATCTGAATCCCCCAGTAGCTAGCTTCCTAGCATGGCAGCCTCTCTATAGCATCTCCCCTAGCTGATCCCTCTGCCTCTATTGAGATGGTTGCATGATACATATTTTAGGACAGGGCTGCCAACAGGATAGTGCATGGACATGCTAGTATCCCCTTCACTGTTACATCCTCATAGGCTGGCTCGCAGTAGATGCCCACTAGCGTTTACTGTAACAGGCTCTGCTGTGGTCTGCGGAGAAAGCTCACCACCCTCCCTCACCTCAGCAGCTGGTCCAGGTGGCCTTCGAGGAAAGAAACAGAGTTCATAGAAAGCTTTTGGAGGTAACGCAGCTTGAGGAACTGAGTGGTGAATTGGGTTACAATCTGCTTCTTCTGCTCTGGGGAAGTGTAGCGAGAGACATCCATGTGGGAGAGAACGAGCTCCTGAAGATTCTTCATCTGGCCCAGGTATGGGGTAAACTGTGTCAGCATGGGCAGTGCCCACTTGCAATTCACTTCCACCTCCTGGATACAGTCTAGGTTCACCATTTTCAGGATGCTTCTGACATTGTGGAAGGGCATTCCCAACATTTTCAGCTTCTTACAGCACAGGTGTAGTAAATCTTTCCTCTGCTTGACCCACAGAAGGAGGCAGGTGAGATATTCATCCAGAGTCCTGTTTTTGAGCCAAAGGTCTATGATCACAGTCAAGGGCTGCTGTCCTCTCATCCTTGGACAGTCCTGCACTGGTTTTCTGTTCCTCATGGCAATGGGGAAGCACCCATGGGCCATGGCTTCAGACCAAACCATCCAGAAGTTGTCAGAGACATCCTGTAAATCCAGCACTTGAAGTTTCCACCTCCTGTGGGAAAATAGAGGTGAGACTGAGAATTTAAGGACTCATTTCTGAACTTAAACTCCACATCCTGGATAGCAGCTCCTCCCCTCCCTGCTTCTTGTCCCTCTCTCTGACTTTTCTCCACCCTATTTTCCCCTTGCATCCTGCCCACTTCCACATTTTTTTTTTTTTTTGAGACCAAGTCTCCCTCTGTCGCCCAGGCTGGAGTTCAGTGGTGCGATGTCAGCTCACAGCAACCTCCACTTCCCGGGTTCAAACGATTCTCCTGCCTCAACCTCGCAAGTAGCTGGGATTACAGGAGCCCACCACCATGCCCAGCTCATTTTTGTATTTTTAGTAGAGCTGGGGTTTACCATGTTGGACAGGCTGGTCTCAATCTCTTGACCTCAGCCTCCCAATGTGCTGGGATTACATTGTGAGCCACTGTGCCCGGCCCAGTTCTCACTTTTCATGGTGGCTTTCAGTGCCATTAGAGGAGAGCTTCCTGTTACCTCCATGGACCTTGCGTGGTGAGCAGTGCTTTCCCTGAGGAGCTGGGGAATGGCCAAGGCCTCTCAGCTTCCTCACCACCACCATCCCCCCTTGCGCCTCCTCACTTCTCATGAGCCAGCTGTTCCTTCTGTTGGACACCTGGGCCCTCCCCACCAGCCCACCTGGGCCACCTCACCTGGGACGAACCCCGTGGGTAAGCAGTGCATCAAGCCCATCGAGCACAGCGTGGAAGGTGTCCAGACAAGGCATCTTCATCAGAGGCCTCAGAGGGAGGCGGCGGAAAGGCCAGGCCTGCACCATCAGCTTCAGGGCCTCATAGCGTCTCCTGTTGAAGGCCTCCATGAACAGTAAGGGGAAAAGTTCCTTGGGCAGCTCCTCCAGGGTGGAGATGGCCAAGGCCTGGTCCCTCAGCAGGCTCCGCCCCGCCAGCTCCAGGAGTCTGGGTGGAGTCCGGATGCTCATCTTCATGAATCTGCAAGGAAAAGTTGCAGAGGACAAACCCAGAGAAAAGGCATCACTCTCAGGCCAAGCCCATCAATCTCATCTTCACTCAGGGCCAAAGTCGCGGCTCTGGCAATGGTGAAAGAGTCCTCAGTTTACTCCAATTCTACGCTGTACTCAGTGGCCATTAAGCCAGCATTCTGCCTCTGCTGCATCAGCATGAGGGTCTCCCAAGCAGTGAGGTGGCAGGGCCACCACTAGTCCTTCCTTTCTATCCAGTGCTCATCCAGTGACTAGTGAGTATGGAGGAACCTGAAAGCTAATCCTTCCCACCGTTGGGGGAAATTACTAATTACTCAAGGTTCTAAAACAATGGGGATGGGAATGTCACACGCCTACATGCCTACATTCTCAGTTCCTACAAACAAGCTGGTTAGGAACATTCATGGGGCATCCCTAGAATAGGTTCTATTTGTTTTAGTTTCATTATTTAAGCTTTCTTTCCCTTTCTATCTCTTTCTTCTTTCCTTCTTTCCCTGTCTCCCTCCCTTGTTTCTTTCTTTCCCCCTCTTTCTCCCTTCTTTCTTTCTTGTCTTCTTTCCCTCCCTCCCTTCTCTCATTCTCTCTCTTTCTCTCTTTCTCTCCCTCTCTTTCTGACAGGGTCTTGCTCTGTCACCCAGCCTGGAGTGCAGTGGTGGGATCTCGGCTCAGTGCAGCCTTGACCTCCCAGGCTCAAAGGATTCTTCCTCCTCAGCCTCCCAAGTAGCTGGGACCACAGTTATGCATCACCACACCCAACTAATCTTTTATTTTTTGACTTTTCGTAAAGACAGTGCATTTCGCTATGTTGTCCAAGCTGGTCTTGAATGCCCAGTCTCAAGCAATCCACCCACCTTGGCCTCCCAAAGTACTGGGATTATAGGTGTGAGCCTCTGCCCCAGCCTCATTATTGAAAATTTCAGTGAGAAGCTTTGAAACCTATGTGACACTGTTACCCATCATTTGCAAGATAGATGCTTCCAATGCACACCTCTTACACATATTAAAAATGAACCACTTTGGCTGGGTGCAGTGACTCACACTTGTAATCCCAGCATTTAGGGAGGCCGAGGCAGGTGGATCATCTGAGATCAGGAGTTCAAGACAAGCCTGGCCAACATGGTAAAACCCGACATCTACTAAGACAGCAAAAATTAGCCAGGTGCAGTGGTCTGTGCCTGTAGTCCAAGCTACTAGGGAGGCTGAGGCAGGAGGATCACTTGAACCCAGGAGGCAGAAGTTGCAGTGAGTGAGATTATACCACCGCACTCCAGCCTGGGAAATAGGCTAGATTGAAAAGAGAGACAGAGAGAGAACTACATTTCCTTAGACTTCTTAATCTCTACCCAGTTAAACCTGATTGGATTTTTGGCTTTCTTCCAGATTAACTAATCGAATTAGATATTCACCCATCAAAATGAAAGATTTAGGGATAGGGTGAAAGTCCGGGACTCATTCACTGATTCCCTCCACAAACATGGAGTTTGACTAATACGTGTCCTTCATAGTCCTGAGTGTGAGATAGGGAAGGGTTGAATCTCTTCCTGATATTAGACAGAAAGGAAAAAAACTTGCAAGTATCTTTGCTGAGGGATCCTTGGCCACCTCAAATTTATCCAAATATTTCAGAGTTAAAAGAGTTTTACAAAGACAGAGATGACAGTCCCTAAGAAAACACAATAGAAATCTTCATGTATCCAATGATCACCTGGGTGGCATAATTTGTTTTGGTGTTGAGGGAGCTGAGTCTCACTTCGTCGCCCAGGCTGGAGTGCAGTGGCGCCATCTTGGCTCACTGTTACCTCTGCCTCCGAGATTCAAGCAATTCTCATGCTTCAGCCTTCCATGTAGCTGGGATTACAGGCATGCACCTCCACATCCATGTCTCCATTTGGGTGGAAGAGGATGTGATTGGTGTAAAATTAAGGTCAAAGATCCTTTTTGGTTAAGATTTTGTTTTTGGCCGGGCGCGGTGGCTCACGATTGTAATCCCAGCACTTTGGGAGGCCGAGGCGGGCGGATCACGAGGTCAGGAGATCGAGACCACGGTGAAACCCCGTCTCTACTAAAAATATAAAAAATTAGCTGGGCGTGGTGGCAGGCACCTGTAGTCCCAGCTACTCGGAGAGGCTAAGGCAGGAGAATGGCGTGAACTCGGGAGGCGCAGCTTGCAGTGAGCCGAGACTGGGCCACTGAACTCCAGCCTGGGCGACAGAGCGAGACTCTGTCTCAAAAAAAAAAAAAAAAAAGATTTTTTTTTTTGTTTTTTTGGACAGGGTCTCTCTCCTTTGCCCAGGCTAGAGTACAGCAGTGGTGTGAGCATGGCTCACTGCAGCCTCAATCTTCTGGGCTCAAGTCATTCTCCCACACCAGCCACCCAAATAGCTGGGTCTACAGATCTATGCCACCATGCTCGGCTAATTAAAAAAAAAAAAATGTAGAGGCCGAGCACCAGTGGCTCACGGCTGTAATCCCAGCACTTTGGGAAGCCAAGGCAGGTGGATCGCTTGAGGTCAGGTATTTGAGACCAACCTGGACAGCATGTGAAACCCCCCCACTACTAAAAATACAAAAATTAGCCAGACATGGTTTCAGATGGCTGTGATACCAGCTTCTGAGGATGGAGACTGAGGCATGAGAATTGCTTGAACCCGAGAGGTAAAGGTTGCAGTGAGTTAAGATCGTGCCACTGCACTCCAGTCTGGGCAACACAGCGAGACTCCATCCCTGTCCTCAAAAAAAAAAAAAAAACGTTGTGTAGAGGAGGGTTTTTGTCTTGTTGCCCAGGTTGGTCTCAAACCACTGGGCTGAAATGATCCTCCCACTTTGTCCTCCCAAGGTGTTGGGGTTAAAGGCATGACTCACTGCTCCCTTCAAGAATTTTGAAATGACATCAACCAAAGCACAATCAACTTTTTTGAAATACAGACAGAACTGCATTTAAAGGAAAAAATTCAAAGCTTCAAATTGTTCATATGAAAAAAGAAAAAGGACAAGATATAGCTCTGTGCCATGGTAGGCTGCACTGTCAACATCCCAGACCGGCTGTCTGTAGTCAGATGGGAGTGTCCTTCCAGAAATTAGTGACTTACCAGATCTGGATGTAGTTTAGAAGGTGCTCAGACCTCAGGAAGAAACAAGCAGGAACTCCAGGCTTGAAGACGTTGGGTCTCTTCTGTGGGTCTTTAGAAGCTTTTATTGACCTTTCTAATCACAACTCCCACCCACACCCCTCCACGTATCCGCTGCTAGCTTCCAATCAAAGAGCGATATCTGATTGCATTTCTGAAGCTCCACCCAGTTAATCCTGATTAGGTTTTTGGCTCTCCGCAGACTAATGGATTGAACCAAATATCCATTCATATCACATATCCATATTCATTTCATGAATTAAAAAATGGACAGCGTTAGGGATAGAGTGGAAGTCAAGAATTCATTCACTCAAGGCTAGGTGAGGTGGCTCCCCTCCATGAACAGTGGGGGGAAAAGTTCCTTGGGCAGCTCCTCCAGGGTGGAGATGGCCAAGGCTTGGTACCTCAGCAGGCTCCACCCCGCCAGCTCCAGGAGTCTGGGTGGAGTCCGGATGCTCATCTTCATGAATCTGCAAGGAAAACTTCCAGAGGACAAACCCAGAGAAAAGGCCTCACTCTCCCAGCACTTTGGGAGGCCAAGGTAGGTGGATCACCTGAGGTCAAGAGTTCAAGACCAGCATGGCCAACATGGTGAAACCCTGTCTCTACAAAAATACAAAAATTAGCCGGGCATGATGGTGGCTGCCTGTAATCCAGCTACTTATGAGGCTGAGGTGGGATAATCGCTTGAACCCAGGAGGCTGAGTTTGCAGTGAGCCGAGATTACACCATTGCCCTCCTGACAGGGTGACAGAGGGAGACTCTGTCAAAAAAAAAAAAAAGAATGCATTCATTCATGAAATCCACAAACACTGATGGAATTTTACTGATACGTCACCTTCATGTCCTGCGTGTGAGGCAGGGAAGGGGTTGATCTGTTCCAGTCATTAGACAGAAAAATAAAACCTGAGAATAGTGTTGTTGGGAGATCTTTGACCACATCAAAATTATAAAAATGCTTTCTCGTTAAAATAGCTTTATAAAAACAGAGGAGTCATCCCTACAAAATAAGAATAAAGATCTCCCTGTATGGTATTGTCTTGTGGGTTTTATATCACCTAAGGTAGCAGTTTATTCGCTCGTGCTGGTGTAAGAGAGGTGCCACTGAGGGCCTGAGTGGTCTCAGGGCTTAGGTTAAGGCTTCTCTGGAAGAAATTGAAATGATACCTGTAAACTTCATAAATTTAATCAGTGAAGAAGGGAGGGGGAGAAACAAAAATAAACGAAGCTTGCAGCTCATTCAGCATTCACCATGAGGTCAGCTTGCTATCTGACCTTCTTCCTCATGGTTGCTGGCAGCTGACTGTCCCAAAATCAAGTAGACCTTAGATTGCAGTTCCCCTTAACTGCCCTGCAGACAACAATTTAAGCCTTGTAAAATATTAACTTTTTCATTTGAGATATTCTTTCAGGTTCTGCATGTCAGTGAAACTACTGATGCCAGCTGATCTGAATGGCTCTGCAAAGCACCAACTCACCAAAGGATGCAGTTTCGACATCCTGATGACTTCATCCCTCTTACCTCTACACCAACTTTCCAGCCCCTTGCTAGCCAGGATCCACTGGAAACCCCCAGTACTCCTTGGAGAGATGAATTTGAGGATCTCCTCCTAGCTCCTCATTTAGCCACTCTATGTTCATTAAACTCTCTGCTGCAAACCATGCTGTCTCAGAATATTGGTAAGCTACTGTGCAGCAGGCACAGGAACGTGATCGTCCTGTAATCTGTAAAATCTTATCTGTGTGATCACCTGTCTAGTAAAGTGCGTTCTCCCACCATGGGAGATTTCTCTAGAGATGCCCCAGAAAGGAAACGCATTTTATAATCATTTTTTTACCATGACCGTGACATCAGCCTTTGTAAAAATGGAAGCTACAACCCATCCTGGAAACGGACACGCAATTACAAGAATTGTAGCCTTTTTACATGGCTCACTGTCATCACTGGTCCATGACATTCCGTTTTCTTGCAGCTATATGTGTGTATGTCTACCTACTCATATCTGTATCTACACCTATTTTTTATTACCGTGATTCACTTCCAATCCCCTTTCCATAGATAGCCACTCTACTCTTTGACCAAGCCTTGAATTTGCATGTGACCTCTTAGAATATAAGTATATAGAAAGTATATAGAATATATACTTGAATTTTGTATGTGTATTTATATTAATCCACATATATGCTATACTGTATGATGCTACAGAAAAGGGCCTGACAATTAATTGTCCAGTCCTAGACACTTTGGAGAGTGAATGGACATGTTGTTATAATTAATTACTTTTTTCGGAGATGGAGTCTCACTCTGTCGCCAGGCTGGAGAGCAATAGTTTGATCTTGGCTCACTGCAAACTCTGCCTCCTGGATTCAAGTGTTTCTCCTGACTCAGCCTCCCGAGTACCTGGGATTATAGGTGCCCACCACCATGCCCAGCTATTTTTTGTATTTTTAGTAGAGAGTTTTGCCATGTTGGTGAGGCTGGTCTCGAACTCCTGACCTCAGGTGATCCGCCCACCTCGGACTCCCAAAGTGCTGAGATTACACATGTGAGCCACCCCACCTGGCCTTGTTATAATTAAGATTTTCAGAACAATAGGGGTGTATGAAGTCTTATAATCACCTTTACCATAGACCTTGGTCTCTTACCTAAGTTTGTAACTAATATACTTTTCAAATATAATAACAATAAAAATATCCTTGCTTGCCCTATGTCAAATCCAGCTGGAAGTATTTAAATAGATTAACTTACAGCACTCTGTGAAGTCAGTATTGCTATTATCCCATTTTATAGGTCAATGAGCTAAGGCACAGAGAGGTTAAGTAAGTTGGGTAAGATCCATTGGCCACTGAGCCAGTGTTTTCTTTTTTTTTTTTTTTTTTTGAGACAGTGTCTCGTGCTGTCGCCCAGGCTGGAGTGCAGTGGCGCCATCTCCGCTCACTGCAAGCTCCGCCTCCCGGGTGTCACGCCATTCTCCTGCCTCAGCCTCCTGAGTAGCTGGGACTGCAGGCGCCCGCCACCATGCCGGGCTAATTTTTGTATTTTTAGTAGAGACAGGGATTCACCGTGTTAGCAAGGATGGTATTGAGCCAGTTTTGAACCTAAATTAAACAGTCTGGATCTGCTGGAACTGGAGTCTTTACTACTGACCAAAATACCTACGTGCCTCTAAATCCTAAGTTGCTGAGGGTCTTCCCTTGTTTCATATCTCAGTAGGGAGGGAGCTAATGTTTATCCATTACATCTGATGTTTAATGCAAGTTTTCAACATACCACATTTCAGTTTCCAAAATATGTTACCATAAATTTAATTTGAGTTTTCTGCAATTCTTTTCTGCATTTTGTAGGAACCTTGCTTTCCCCCCTTAGTTTGTCAGTGTGCTGAATTACACTTAGATTTTTCTGTGATTGTCTGGCATTCCTGGAATGGCCATTGTATATTACTATAATGCTTTCTTTCTCTTTTTTTTTTTGAGGTGGAGTTTCACTCTTGTTGCCCAAGCTGAAGTGCAATGGCACGATCTCGACTCGCTGCAACCTCCACCTTCTTGGTTCAAGCGAATCTCCCGCCTCAGCCTCCTGAGTTACTGGGATTACAGGCATGCGCCACCACAGCTGGCTAATTTTGTATTTTTAGTAGGGATGGGGTTTCTCCATGTTGGTCAGGCTGGTCTCGAACTCCAGACCTGAGGTGATCCACCTGCCTCAGCCTCTCAAAGTGCTGGGATTGCAGGCATGAGCCACGGCACCTGGCCTATCTATTACTTTCTAATGCAGTGTTGCATTTAGTTAGTTGATAATTTATTAAGCACTTTTTCTGGCTGACCTCAGTGACTCATGCCTGTAATCCCAGCACTTTTGGGAGGCCGAGGCAAGCGGATCACCTGAGGTCAGGAGTTCCAGCCAACACAGAGAAATTACGCCTCTACTAAAACTACATAAATTAGCTGGATGTGGTGGTGTGTGGCTGTAATCCCAGCTACTAGAGAGGCTGAGGCAGGAGAATTGCTCGAATCTGGGAGTCAGAGGTTGCAGTGAGGTGAGACTGTGCCACTGCACTCCAGCCTGCATGACAGAGTGAGTCTCTGTCTCAAAAAAAAAAAAAAAACAGAAAAAAAACTTTTGCCAAATAAGTTTAAATTTACTTTCCTTCTAATATCCTTAGCCATTTTTAAAATATGGGTTACTGCTCTCTTATGAAATGAATTAGACAGCTTTCCATATGTGCCTTTCTTTCTGGAACATCTTGTACAAAACAGAAAATACCGGCCAGGCGCAGTGGCTCATGCCTGTAATCCTAGCACTTGGGGAGACCAAGGCAGGTGGATCACTAGCTTCCAATCAAAAAGTGATATCTGATTGCATTTCTGAAGCTCCACCCAGTTAATCCTGATTGGGTTTTTGGCTCTCCCCAGATTAATGGATTGAATCAGATATCCATTCATATCAGATATCCATATTAATTGCATGAATCAGGAAATTGACAGTGTTAGGGATAGGGTGGAAGTCAAGAATTCATTCATTCAAGGCTGGGTGAGGCAGCTCACACCTGTAATCCTTCCAGAAGGACTTCCCTGTACCGGTTTAGCCTTTGCATACCCTGTCTTTCATTTGGGTCCCACTGGGGGTCTGTTCCTGGTAGTTGGATCCTCACATACCCTTGGGGATTTTGTAATCAGCTGGAACGTGTTCTTCCAGCCACTTAGTTGCTACTTGGAGCACTCTCCTCCTTTCATCTGTATTAAAGAGCTACATGAGCACCTGGTGGCAATCAGCCCAGGTGGGGTTGTGGGTCTGGATAACAGTTTGGAGCAAATCAATTATAGCTTGAGGCTTTTCGATATAGGATGGGGTATTGTTTTCCAATGGAGGAGATCGGCAGAGGTGAAGGGTTGGTACACAAAGGCACCCCTTTCCACCATATGCCCGTCCTCATCTACTCCTGTATACCATTGCTCTCTCAGGGATATTTGCATCCCAATTCTAGGCCTCAAGCGGGCAGCCAAGGGAGGGTCTTGCATCCTGAGGTCTTGCATCTTTTCTTCTCTACTCTGGGTAGCCTAGCGGTATGTAGGCCTCGTGGAAGCTGGGGCGCAGTGGGCCCAGGAGTGGGAGGCCTTCCTTCTTGGTGAAAGGCGGGGGGGCACTGGCACAGTTTTTTGCCAGTGTTCCTTTGCTTAGTTTCTTTTTTTAATTGTTGTTTGCGATTTTCCATCTTCCTGAGACCAACCACTACTTGCTGGACCTTCTGAATTGGGCAAGAAGGGAAAGTCTGTCAGTCAGTTTTTTCCAACATTTAGGTTGTTGAACCACTTAGGGGATCCTCCGAGCCTCTCACCTGAGGGGGCTGCCAATCTTGTGTTGCCTGAACATGGGCAGATTCCTCTTCCTAGCCAAGTCTTGGGGCCACCAACATGCTTTAGATTATTTGTGAGGGAGAGCTGAGATCTTGGATGAATGATACCAGCCCCTGCTGTGCCTTGTGGATGCTCAGTCACCAGAAACACTCACGACCACCCTTGGTGCTGAGCTCAACCTCAGCCTCAGGCTCACAAAGTGAGGGTCGCCGAAGCAGAAGCCCCACTGAACACATTTCAGTTTAAGTTGATTGCACACAAAGCAGGGCATTGACAGTGAGGCCAGAAATGTGGAGAAAGAACATTTACAGAAACATTTCAAGATAGAGAACATCCTTCAAAGTACTCCAGTTTTGGAGGCCAGTGGCATCTCTGAGCTGTTTGGTTTTCACATGGAATGGGAGAGAAAGGCCTGCAGGACTGTCTGGAGGTGGGGGATGTTCTTGCTACTTTGTGCCCTAAAACATCAGAAGAATCACTGTGTGATTCTGCTTAAGATGGGAGCCATCCCTGAACTTAGCAGATCTTTCAACGTGAAATAGAGCTTCCAGGTTTTGTGGGGGAAATGTATTGTAGGTGTGCACCCAGTATAACAGTATATATGCACCGTTCTTAAAGACAAGAAGTCTGAGTTTCTTTCTTTCTTTCTTTCTTTCTTTCTTTCTTTCTTTCTTTCTTTCTTTCTTCTTTCTTTCCTTCCTTCTCTTCTTTCTTTCTTTCTTTCTTTCCTTCCTTCCTTCTCTTCTTTCTTTCTTTCTTTTCTTTCCTTCCTTCTTTCTCTTTTCTCTTTCTTCTTTCTTTCTTTTTCTTTCTTTGCACCTTTCTTTCTGTTTCCTTCTTTCTTTCTCTCTCCCCTTCCTCCCTCCCTTCTGTCCTTCCTTCCTTCCTTCCTTCCTTTTTTGGAGGCAAGGTTTCATTCTGTTGAGGAGGCCGGAGTGCAGTGGCACAATGGTGGCTCACTGGAGTCTCACCCTCCTGGGCTCAGGTGATCCTCGCATCTAAACTTCTTGGGCAGCTGGGACTACAGGTGCGCACCACCGTGCCTGGCTAATTTTTTGTATATATTTTTTATAGACAGAATTGTCCATGTTGCCCAGGCAGGTCTCAGACTCCTGCACTCTAGTAATCTGTCTGCCTTGGCCTCCCAAAGTGCTGAAATTACAGATATGAGCCACCACACATGGCCTGAGTTTTCTTTGTATGCCTAGTGGTATTGCTTTAATCAGAATCTCTCTGTGCAATATTAGGGACAAGGGAGGACTTTAAGGATGACAGAACATTAATTATCAAAATATACTGTGGAATGGGACGATGGGATTGATGAGGATGAAGGGCGCTGGGAAACGCCTGTGGGTGAGGGTTGCTGGGAAATGTCCCACTGTGGGAAGATCCCTGAGCCTAAAAGAAAGGTTTTCAGACCATAGCACCATGACAGAGAGACATGGACCCTTGTTCACTTTCTCCCACATCCTGCAAAACCCCACAGCTTCCACCCTCGATGGCTTCCAGGTTGGGAAAGTCTCCCTTCCCAGGTCTGGCCACACTGTTTCCCTCTGGCCTCTGCCCCAGCTCAGATTCTCAGATTCCATCTTCCCAGGCTGATTTTCTGAGGCAAGCCCATCATTTTTGGGAGTAAACACGCTTTCCCTTCTAGTAGGGGCCGAGACTGTATCTGCCTTCTCTGCCCTCAAAGACAATGTTGTGTCTGAAGAGTCTGCACTGTCTCTTTCCCTTTTTAATTTTTAAACTCAATCCAGACAGAGTCTTTCAATCCTTCTGTGGAGACACCCACAAAATACCCACCATGTTTTATGCTGTCTTGGTTCCTTCCCAGGGTTCTACTAGAACACCTGGTCCCATCCTGCCCAGCCTCCACCTCACTTTGTCATTCTGTCCTGATTTCCCTCAATGAAGCCTTGACCGTAGTCTTGTGATCAGTCATACCCTCAGTGGTTGCCCTCTTCAACCTGAACCCACATATGACCTGCCCTGTTAGGAAGCATAAAACCCAGGTGACCGTTGGATAACAGAGCTTTTTATTCTGTTTTCTTAGGGTTGACATCACTGTCTTTTTAAAGCTGTCTTAGCTCTGAAACGTTTTGATAATTTCGATGTGGCCAAATGTTCTCCCATAAAGATATCATTAGGTTTTGTTTTTTCTTTCTAATGCCAGGAACAGATTAAACCTTCCATGTCACTATGAAGGTCACATATTAGTCAAACTTCATCAGTGTTTGGGGAATAAATGAATTAATGAGTTTTGGACTTTCACCCTATCATTTATTCTTTCACTTTCATAAATGCACATCTAATTTAATCAATGAATCAGAAGAAAGTGGGAAACTCAATCAGGATTAACTGGGTGGAACTTCAGGATCTAATCAGGTATCACTTTCTGATGGGAAGCTGGTGATTGAGAAGGGAAGGGTGTGGTTAGAAACATCAATAAAAGCTCCTGAGTTTGCACAGGAGAGACCCAAAGCCTTGGCACCTGGAGCTACTGCTTGGTTCTCTGAGAGGTCCCAGCACCCTGCAAACGGAGTCCAGATCTGGTAAGTCACCACCTTCTTAGGAACATGCCCGTCTGATCTGCAGCCAGCCAGTCAGGGATGGTGACGTGCAGCCCAAAGTGGCACAGAGAATTTCCTGTCTGGTTTTGTTTTGTTTTTTTTTTTTTTTTGAGACGGAGTCTCGCTCTGTCGCCCAGGCTGGAGTGCAGTGGCGCAATCTGGGCTCACTGCAAGCTCCGCCTCCCGGGTTCACGCCATTCTCCTGCCTCAGCCTCTCCGAGCAGCTGGGACTACAGGCGCCCGCCACCACGCCCGGCAAATTTTTTTTGTATTTTCAGTAGAGACGGGGTTTTACTGTGGTCTCGTCCTATCTGTTTTTTCAGATTAAACAGATGTAGGTTTTGATTTTTCTTCCAAATATAGTTTTGACTTTATCCCTCAAATTTTGATTTGTGCTTCGTTTTTCTCATTTCAAAATTCTTATTGAAGCAGCTTTTAAAAAATATATTAAAAATTTACAGTTGGATGGATTTTTATGTCTTGACATGTGAAGTTGTTGGTTTCTGTGCCTGACAGCTATAGTTCACACACTTGGTGGTATTTTGATTTTATTAGTCAGGCTTTTGTTTTACAGAAACCTTACATCTCCCGTACACCATTCTCAAGAGTCTTGTTCTGAACCTGGGATTTATCTCTTCCCTTAGACTCTGTCCCTAAGTGTGTGATTGTGAGTATGTGGAAGGGATGTGTATTGGAGCCTTCACCTGAGACTTAGTGTTTCCGTCCCTACCTACCAAGTGCCCTAGAATACTGCAACATGGCTTTTCTAATTTCTCTTACAATTTTTCAAAATAAAAACACACACCTTGGACTCCCAAAGTGCTGGGATTACAGGAGTGAGCCACTGTGCCTCATTTAGAGCTAGTGTTTCTATCCCTGCCTTCCAAATGCTCTAGAATACCATCACATCGCTTTTAGTTTCTGGTTAACTCTTTTCTCTTGTTCTGAGATGGAGTCTCACTCTGTCACCCAGGCTGAAGTGCAGGGCGTTGAGTTCGGCTCACTGAAAACTCTGCCTCCAGGAGTCAAGTGATTCTTCTTCCTCTGCCTCCAGAGTAGCTAGGATTATAGGACTGCACCACCACACCTGGCTAACATTTTAATTAATTAATTGTTATTATTATTATTATTATTATTTGAGACAGAGTCTAACTCTTTTGTCCAGACTGGAGTGGAGTGGTGCGATCTCCGCTCACTGCAACCTCTGCCTTTTGGAGTCAAATGATTCTTAATCTTTTCATATTTAGTAGAGACAGGGTTTCATTATGTAGGCCAGGCTGTTCTCGAACTCCTAACCCCAAGTGATCTGCCTGCTTTGGCCTCCCACAGTGCCGGGATTACAGACATGAGACACAGCACCCGGTCAGTTTCTGGTTGAAATTTTTCAAAATAAAAAATAATGGCATCGATTTTAGGGAGTCCCTTTAGTGTTGTCCCAGCATGTTCATGATGTGAACTGAGAATGTAGGCTGTCTGGGGCCACAGGACACTCTCATTCTCATTGCTTTAGGGTGGTAAGTGACAAGAAAATTTTCCTCAAAGAGGTAGAGCTTGGCTTTCAGGATCCTCAGTGACACTTTGCAGTAGTACTGGGATTCAGTGGACTAATGGATGAAAATTAATGGGCCAGTGGTGTCTTCGACCCCTCCCTCCTTGGTGTTTGGAAGACATTCTTCCTGGTACCAGTGGAAGCAGAAATATAGATTTGTGGCCACCAAGTGCAGAGTGGAATTGGGGTAAAGTGGTAATTTTTCTACCTCTACCAGAGCAATGCTATTGGCCCTAGGAGAAGATGAGGTGATTGTGTTTGGCCTGAAAGTGATGCCTTTTCTCTGGATTTGTCCTCTAGAGATTTTCCTTACAGATTCATCAGGATGAGCATCCAGGCCCCACCCAGACTCCTGGAGCTGGCAGGGCAGAGTCTGCTGAGAGACCAGGCCTTGGCCATCTCTGCCGTGGAGGAGCTGCCCAGGGTGCTCTATCTCCCACTCTTCCTGGAGGCCTTCAGCAGGAGACACTTCCAGACTCTGACGGTGATGGTGCAGGCCTGGCCCTTCACCCGCCTCCCTCTGGGATCGCTGATGAAGACGCTTCATCTGGAGACCTTAAAAGCATTGCTGGAAGGGCTTCATATGCTGCTTGCACAGAAGATTCACCCCAGGTGAGGTGACCCAGGAGGGCTGGTAGATGGGGCTGAGGTGTCCAGGGAAAGAACAGCAGGGTCAGGCAGAGAAGTAGCCCAAGGATGATGGCCCAGTGTCTTCTGGTGGTGCTGGTGAGGAAGCTCAGAGAGGCCTTGGCCATTGCCCAGATCCTCAGGGAAAGGACTGCTCACCATATAGGGTCCGCTGTGGGAACAGAAACTTGCCTAGTCCCAGTGGAAGGTAAAGGAAATAGAAGTTGGGACCAGTCAGAATTGAAAGAGAAAAGGGACCGAGAAAACTCAGAGAGAACAGGGAGCACCGAGGACAGGAGCGGCTGATTTATTGGATAAGAATGAAAGCAAAGGTCAGGGATTTGTCCTTCTAAATTCTGAGCCTCTGCCTTACTTTACCCACAGGAGGTGGAAACTTCCAGTGCTGGGTTTGCGGGATGTTGATGAGAATTTCTGGGCCATATGGTCTGAATCCAGGGCCCTGTCCTACTCCCCAGAGGCCATGAGTAAGAGGCAGACAGCAGAGGACTGTCCAAGGATGGGGGAGCACCAGCCCTTGAAGGTGTTCATAGACGTCTGCCTCAAGGAAATACCCCAGGATGAATGCCTGAGATCCCTCTTTCGGTGGGTTTACCAAAGGAGAGGTTGAGTACACCTGTGCTGTAGTAAGCTGGTGAATTATCTAACATCGATTGAATATCTCAGAAGATCATTGAAAATAATCCACCTGAATAGTATTCAGGAGCTGGAAATTTGCTACATGTCCTGGCCACATCTGATAAGAAAGCTTTTTTGTTACCTGAAGGAGATGAAGAATCTTCGCAAACTCATTTTTCTGCAGGTGCCATCCTTACATGTCAATTACCAGGAGGAATGCTCAGTTGCCAAAATCAGCTCTCTGTTCCTCAGGCTGAAACACCTCCGGTTGCTTAAAATGAATATGGTCACCTTCCATAGAGGGCACCTAGGACAGCTGATCAGGTGAGAAAGGATCGTGCACTTTCTCTGCAGACCACAGCACAGCCTTTTTTTGGTTACAGCAAACACTAGAAGACATGTACTGTGTGCCAGCCAGTGGCGATGGCACAGTGCAGGGGACACCAGAATGTCAACACATTGTCCCGTTCAGTGTTCCGTGTCCTGGAGTGGCTATCACAGGATCACTTCAATAAAGGCAGAGGGGTCACCTAGGGTAGAGGCTAGAGAGGGACATCATGTACAAGGTACTTAGTGGGTGTTACAGCTCTGCTGGGGGTGCACATGTGAATTTCTTGTTACAAAGCGTGTTTCAAGTTGATATGATGTAAACGAGGTAACAGAGGAGGGTATGAAAGGAGGGACAGCGCATCAAACTTGTGCATTTCACAGTAGAAGCTCTGTCCTCACCAGCTTAGTGACCACGAATGATCCTGTCTCTGATTCCCTGTCTGTAGAAGGTTGTTTTGAACTCCAGGAAAGTCAACTGACATGGAACCTGCGTGCTTCTGGGATGGAGGGTGAAGGATTAGGTGTGAGAGTGGTAAAAGGTGATAGGTGGTTTGCAGATGCAGGCATGTCAGGGAGCCCCTGCCGGCAGGTAGCCCTAGCTGATGTCCCTAGACCTTGCTGAGTTGAGTTCTTTGTGCACATCTCCCACTGGGTACCTGTGGCCCAGAGATGAAGTTTTCTGCTAAAAGATGAAGATAAAAGGCTTTAGAGATTTTGTGGCCTTGACCCAATCACACAAGCAATGGTGAAAGGGCTGAGCCTAAAATGGGACTGCCCCTGAACGATCAGAGTCCTCATCATGCAGCAACTTGCATGAGGACCATCATCAGATGGTGGGAATAAAGCTGTGTTTGGTTGAAGCAGGCATTTTCCTTGATGTTATTCCCCACTACCTTCGTCTAACTGGTACCATTGCCCAGAACTAACTTCTTGATCTTCACAGGTGCCTCTAGAACCCCTTGGAGAACTTGGAATTAACTTGTGGCTACCTATTGGAAGAGGACTTGAGGTGTCTCTACCAGTACCCAAGCCTCGCTTACCCAAAGCGTCTGAATCTTAGCTACATGCTGCAGTTCTGTATCACTACATGCTGCAGTTCCGTATCAGTCTTGAACCCCTCGGAGCTCTGCTGGAGAAAGTTTCTGCCACTCTCGAGACCCTCATCTTGGAGGGCTGTCAGATCCACTACTCCCAACTCAGCGCCATCCTGCCTTGCCTGAGCCGCTGCTCCCAGCTCACCACCTTCTACTTTGGCAGAAATTGCATGTCTATGGACCCCCTGAAGGACCTGCTGCGCCACACCAGTGCGCTGAGCAAGTTAAGCCTCGAGACGTATCCTGCCCCTGAGGAGAGTTTGAATTCCTTGGTTCGTGTCAATTGGGAGATCTTCACCCCACTTCGGGCTGAGCTGATGTGTACACTGAGGGAAGTCAGGCAGCCCAAGAGGATCTTCATTGGCCCCACCCCCTGCCCTTCCTGTGACTCATCACCACCTGAGGAACTGGAGCTCCATCTTTGCTGTTAGGGAAGGCGTGCCTAGTGGGGTAGATACATCGAAAGTTCTCTTCCAGGCACTTGGATACTAAAATCTAGTATGTAGGTGTATGGAGAGCACCCTGGCTAACACGGTGAAACTCCATCTCTATTAAAAAAAAAATACAAAAATTACCCGGGCATGGTGGCGGGTGCCTGTAGTCCCAGCTACCCGGAAGGCTGAGGCAGGAGAATGCTGTGACCCCAGGAGGCAAAGCTTGCAGTGAGCTGAGATCGCACCACTGCACTCCAGCCTGGGGGACAGAGCAAGACTCTGTATCAAAAAAAAAAAAAAAAAAAGATTACAGTATAAGGCCCATCCCATATGGGTCCTAGAGAATTGAATTCAACTTTTTAACCAGAGTCACTAGGTTTAAAGGGGTGTATTGGGTCTGTCAGGCTTATAGGCATTCTTTTCTGTACCCAGCCATGGACACTTTGCAAGTCTGTCCCTAAAGCCTGCATTTGCTTTCTTAGGGATAATTCTCTTAGTTCACGGAGATCACCTTTAATTTGACTTATGACTGGGGGGAGGCTGACTGAACAAAATCTCGTAGAGCAAGTACCCAGTTTGTTTGGTGAGGGTGCACCTGACTCAGAGGAGGACCATAGGCGAGACCTGATCCCATCTCAGATAGGTTTCCTGGAAATATTTCTTCAGTAGCCGCTCGAGTGTCTGGTTCATGCATTCCACTTTTTCTGAACTTTGCGGCTGATAGGCTGTGTGTAACTTCCATTTTATTTTTAACAGTCTTGTTAAATCTTGCACTATTTCAGCTACAAATGCTGTCCAATTATTGGACCCTAAAGTTAGAAGCAGTCCCAGCATGGGGATAATGTCCCTTAACAGTACTTTAGTCACTTCTCGTGCTTTTTCTGTTCTGATGGGGAAAGCTTCAACCCATCCTCCAAAGGTGTAAATAAGCACTAGCATGTACTGATAGCCTCCGGCACGGGGTAGTTTGGTAAAGTCTATCAGAAAGTTTTCACAAGGCGTGGTTCCTACTTCCCGAATTCTTGGGGGTTGAGTGGGCCCCTGTCGCGGGTTGTTCTGAGCACAGGTGAAGCATTGTTCACAAACAGCTCAAATGACGGCAGAGAGCCACGGCACATAGAAATGGCATTTCAGTAACGTTTCTAGTGCCGTTTTTTCCCATATGAGTTTCTAGATAAATTTGCTTCACAAACGTAGGAGCTAACATTTCTGGAATGGCTAATCTCCCACTGAAGAATTTCCAGCACCTTTCTTTAATATATTTTCCAGCTTCTTGAGCAAACCAGGCTCTTTCATTTGGAGTATAACTTGGGTCTTCTTGGAGAGGAGGTTCTGAGAGGAGAGGTATAACTAATGCTTCCTCTTTAAAATGTGGTGTAATCATTGCTCCCCTCTTTGCCTCTCTGTCTGCCTTTCTGTTTCTTTTGGCTTTTGATGTCCCTGCCTTTTGGTGCCATCTGCAGTGCATTAGAGCTACTTTTCCTGGAGCCCACACAGCCTCTAAGAGCTGCAGAATCTCTTCTTTGTACTTGATTTCTTTGCCTCCAGCTGTTAAAAGTCCTCTCTCTTTGTCTATAACTTCATGTACATGCAATGTAGTAAAAGCATCCTTAGAATCAGTGTAAATATTGACCTTTTTCTCTTTTGCTAGAAGCAGTGCTCTTGTCAGGGCTATTAATTCTGCCTTTTGAGCTGATGTTCCAGTAGGCAGAGGCAGAGCATCTACTACTAAGTCCAATATTACTACTGCATACCCGGCATCTTGAACCCCTTCTAGCACAAAACTACTTCCATCTGTGAAATATTCAACATCTGGGCCTCTGAGGTCTGTCTGCAAGATCTTTACAACTGGAGAATACCTCATCTACTGTTGCAACACAGTCATGGAGGGGAGCCCCTGGGTAGAATGGGAGCAGAGTAGCCAGGTTTAAGGTGTTCACTGTTTCTAAAATAATGTAAGAGTTCTCACACGGAAGCCCTTGGTACTGAGTCCTTTTTGGGTTTGATAACCAATGATGCCCTGATTGATCCATCAAAGTTATAACCGAGTGTGACACCCGGACAGTTAGCTGCTGTCCCAGAGTTAATTTGCTAGCTTCTTGTGTTAACAAGATGGTGGCAGCTAATGCCTTAAGGCAAGGAGGCCATCCTAGCACCACGGAGTCCAGTTGTTTGGATAAATATGCCACTAGACAATGCCATGATTCTATAATTTGAGTCGGAACCCCTATAGCCATTCCTTTTGGTTCATGAATATATAGAAAGAAAGGCTTAATTATATCTGGTAGTCCTAAGGCTGGGCCTGACTTAAAGCTTCCTTGTGCTGTTTGAATGCTATTTCTGATTAGTTTCCGTAAGGAGGGGCTCTTTTTCTCTGATTCTGTGGCTTCATATAATGTCTTAGCCATCACTGAAAAATTTGGAATCCAGATGTGGCAGAATCCTGCTGCCGCTAAATGAAGGGGGCCAGCCCCTCCACACTTGTGGGTATAACTCATCAGGTGGGATGAGAGACTGAGAAAAGAAATAAGACACAGAGACAAAGTGTAGAGAGAGAACAGCGGGCTTCTATCCAGCAGAGAGTTGCCTGTTACTCTCCGACACTCCTCAGTGTTAAACAGTGGGAGAAAAAGCTGCCTGCAGTCTGGCCAGGTTGGATTGTGTGTCAGAAAGATGGACTGCATCAGATCTATAGGAGCTTGGGGCTTTGCCATATAAGAGGGAGTATGGTGTTTCCAGTTTCATTCTGTCGCCCAGGCTGGGGTGCAGTGGCTTGATCTTCGATCACTGCAACCTCCACCTCCTGCGTTCAAGCAATTCTCCTCCCTCGGTCTCTCCAGTAGCGGGGACTACAGGTATGCACCACCACGCCCAGTCAATTTTTGTATTTTAATAGAGACAGGATTTCAACCATGTTTGCCATGCTTGTCTCAAACTCCTGACCTAAAGTGATCCACCCTCTTCAGCCTCCCAACGTGCTGGGATTACAGATGTGAGCCACTGCGCCTTGCCAATTGCTGGACTTTCATGATACACATGGAGTATCCACAGTACCACAAGGGCTATTTTTTCCATAATCCAACTTATTTGTATTATTGGTAGCCAGTTACTGTTGACGTCCCCAAGTCAGGAATTTAGTGGCTATACTGATGATAAACATTCCCATGCATCATGTGGTCAACAGCATTTGCTACCAAGTGCCAGGTTCCATGCTCAGCAGTGGGACCACGGGATGATCGAGACAAAGTTCCTGACCTTTAGCAGCAATATCGAACAAGTGAGATTGTCAAGAAAGAAAAAATCCTTGCAAAACATACCATACTCCTACAATTCAGTCATCATGCTCCCAGGTATTTCACGAAATGAGTAAACCCACACCTGGATGTTTATAGCAGCTTTATTCATAATCGCCAAAACTTGGAAGCAAGAAAGATGCCCTTCGGTCGGTGACTGGAAAAACAAACTGTGATCCATCTGGTCAGTGAACTATTATGAAGCCATAAGAAGACATGAAATATTCCTAAATGCAAGCTATTGTACAAGTGAAAGAAGGCAGTGTGAAAAGACTCATCCTGTTAGACATTCCGGAAAAGGCTTTTGCCTTTTTCTATGGAGACGGTAGAAAACCCAGTCGTTGCCAGGGGTTCGGAGTACAATGGGATGAACGGAAAGAGGACAGAGGACTTTAGGGAAACAAAACTACTCTGCGTGATGCTCTAATGGTGGATACATGTCATTATCCCTTTGTTAAAATCCACAGAATGAACAAAACCAGAAATGATCCCTCATGTAAACTATGGACATTGCCTTCTTTCTTTTCTTTTCCTTTTCCTTTCCTTTCCTTTCCTTTCCTTTCCTTTCCTTTCCTTTCCTTTTTTCCTTTTTTCTTTTTTTCTTTTTCTCTTTTTCTCTTTTTCTCTTTTTTCTTTTTTTCTTTCTTTCTTTTTTTCTTTTTTGTCTGTGGCCCAGGCTGGAATCTCGTCGGCTAGCTGCAGACTCCCTGCCTCTGGCTCCCGTGATTCTCCTGCCCGGATTGCCGGCACGCGCCACCACCGCTGCCTGCATTTTCTCCTTTGGCTGGAGGCGCGGCTTCGCCATGTTGGCCAGGCTGGTCTCCAGCTCCTGACCCCGAGTGCTCTGCCCCCCTCGGCCTCCCGACGTGCTGGGACTGCAGACGGAGTCTCGCTCACTCGGTGCTCGGTGTTGCCCGGGCTGGAGTGCGGTGGCGTCGTCTTGGCTCGCTGCAGCCTCCGCCTCCCAGCCGCCTGCCTTGGCCTCCCAGGGTGCTGGGATTGCAGCCCCTGCCCGGCCGCCGCCCCGTCTGGGAGGTGGGGAGGGTCTCTGCCCGGCCGCCCCGTCTAGGAAGTGAGGAGCGCCTCTGCTCAGCCACCCATCGTCTGGGAAGTGAGGAGCGCCTCTGCCCGACCGCCCCGTCCAGGAAGTGAGGAGCCCCTCTGCCCGACCGCCACCCCGTCTAGGAAGTGAGGAGCGCCTCTGCCCGGCCACCCATCGTCTGGGAAGTGAGGAGCGCCTCTGCCCGACCGCCACCCCGTCTAGGAAGTGAGGATCGCCTCTGCCCGGCCACCCATCGTCTGGGAAGTGAGGAGCACCTCTGCCCCACCGCCCCGTCTGGAAAGTGAGGAGCGCCTCTGCCCGGCCGCCCCGTCTGGGAAGAAGTGAGGAGCGCCTCTGCCCCACCGCCCCATCTGGGATGTGAGGAGCACCTCTGCCCGGCCGCCCCATCTGGGAAGAAGTGAGGAGCGCCTCTGCCTGGCCACCCCATCTGGGAAGAAGTGAGGAGCGCCTCTGCCCGGCCGCCCCATCTGGGAAGAAGTGAGGAGCGCCTCTGCCTGGCCACCCCATCTGGGAAGAAGTGAGGAGCGCCTCTGCCCGGCCGCCCCGTCTGGGAAGTGAGGAGCACCTCTGCCTGGCCGCCCCATCTGGGAAGTGAGGAGCGCCTCTGCCCGACCGCCTCGTCTGGGAGGTCTACCACGGAGGCCAGAAGCAATGTGGGGGCTGGACGTGGTGGCTCACGCCTGTAGTCTCGGCACTCTGGGGGGCCGAGGCGGGTTGATCACTTCAAGCTAGGAGTTCGAGACCAGTCTGGCCAACGTGGTGAAACATATGAAAAATACAACAGACAAACCAACCAACCAACCAAGCGACAACAAAACAGGTCTACCCTGGAGTCATACTCTAATTTTTTCTATTTTCCTCCCTTTCTGATCCTTTATCCCACTTTCTTTTTTCTTCCTCTTCCTTCTGCTTCTTCTTTGTCAAATAGAGGATTGAGTTATTATCATTGATCCATATAAAGTCCCTCTCTCATTTATTTTCTTTAATTCCCACTCCCCATTTCTATTCCCCCTCTTCCCATGTGCAACCTCCCTAATATGTTTGATATGCATCTTTTTGTTTGTATGTATTTTTAGAAAATGTTTATTGCTTTGTGTACAAAAAAATTAATAAAAAATAAATAAATAAACTATGGACATTGGGTGACGATGATGTGTCCCTGTGGCTCATTGATTGTGATGAATGCTCTGCACTGGTGTGGGTGCTGATCCCGTGGTGTTGCTGTATATTGAAGGAGGAAGGGGGTAGATGAGAACTCTGCACTTTCTGCTTAGTTTTTCTGTGAAGCTAAAACGGGTATAAAGAAAAAAATAGGAGAGGCATGGTGGCTCACGCCTGTAGTCCTAGCACTTTGGGAGGCTGAGGCAGGTGGATCACCTGAGGTCAGGGTTTGGAGACCAGCCTGGCTCACATGGCCAAACCCCATCTCTACTAAAAAAAAATAATAATAATAATAATAATAATAATACAAAAAATAGCCAGCTGTGGTGGTGCATGCCTGTCATCCCAGCTACTTGGGAGGCTGAGATAGCAGAATTGCTTGAACCCTGGAGGCGGAGGTTGCAGTGAGCCGAGATCGTACCACTGCACTCCAGCCTGGGTGACAGAGTGAGACTCCATCTCCAAAATAAATAAATAAACTCAAGGCTGGGTGCGGTGACTCACGCTTATAGGTGTGGTTGCAGTGAGGTGAGATCATGCCACTGTGCTCCAGCGAAGCTGACCTCCACCAACTAAGGCTTCCAGAACCATGTGGAGACTCACAAGGAGTGGCCGGGTCTCAGCTTCTGGCTAGCAGTGAAAGACCCTGAGAAGAAGGTGCTTTCCATGTGGATTGGCTCACTGGTCTTGCCCACTAATGTTCCATGCCCTGGGTGTCCACCTAGTGTGTATTAGCCCACTGAACAGCCACAGAAACTAACAAGGAGGCAACAGATGTCTAAAGAGAAGTGAAGAACTGGAGGAGCCCGAGCGTGGTGGCTCAAAGCTATACTCCCTGCACTTTGGGAGGCCCAGCCAGGAGAATCACTTGGGCTCAGGAGTTCCAGATCATCCTGGGCAGCAAAGCGAGACCTTGTGTGTACTAAAAACTGTACCCAGGCCTGGTGATTCACATGCCTGTAGTCCTAGCTACTCAGGAGGCTGAGGGGGGATGATCACTTGAACCCAGGAAATTGAGGCTGCTGTGAGCCATGATTGCGCCACTGCACTCTAGCCTGGGTGACAGAGTGAGAACTTTAAAAAAAAAAAAAAAAAAAGAGCAACACCTTTAAAAAACAAACAAACAAAGAGCCAGACCCAGTGGCTCACAGCTTTAATCACAGCACTTTGGGAAGATGAGTTGGGTGGATTACCTGAGGTCAGGAGTTTCAGACCAGCCTGACCAACATAGTGATGAAACCCTGTCTGAACTAAAAATACTAAAATCAGCTGGGCATGGTGGCACATGCCTGTAATCCCAGCTACTTGGGAGGCTGAGGCAGGAGAATCTCTTAAACCTTGGAGATGGAGGTTGCAGTGAGCAGAGATGTCACCAATGCACTCTGCATTACAGCCTGGGCAACAAGAGTGAAACTCTGTCTCAAAAAAAAGAATGGGAGGAAATTGATTAAAATAACCAAATTTCATTTAAATGCCTTATTTTTCTGGGGCTGCATCTTACTGATTGGACAACGCAGTGCCTTTTTTTGTTGTTGTTCAATAACTGAAGTTTCCTGAGGCTTAAACTGGAAAACAGGTTACTTGTTAATAGAGGACACCAGACAGTTTCCACTCAGTTTCCCTTTATTTCTTACTGCTTCTTTACAGCCATCCATGCAAGGGGAACTCCCTCATGTATTCTCAAGCCTGAATTCCACTCTAGACATTCACATTCCCATGTTCCACTCTACAGGACACAGGTCCCCAAAGTCCTATTGAATCCATGTAATCTTTTCCCCCAAGTACCATCAGCGTCATAACTCTCCCGCGGGGCAGGATACAGCTCCAGGTGTAAGTTGTTGAGTCTGATTGTGTGGCACAGCAGGTCCTCCAGGGTGGCCATGGAGATGGGATTTCCACAGAAGCTGAAGGTGGTGAGCTCTTTTTCCCCCCTACTTGATTACGTTTCCTTTCCCACTTTCAGAGATGGTGTCTGAAACAGTGGTTTCTGTGCTCTCTTTAGGATATACCTAAGACCTAGGTTTTAGTTTCCATGTGTCCAGAAGGAAGCATTTGATATATCCGCCTAAATAGGCAGGTATTCAACAGCAGCACTGATCTACCTCCAGGCCATAAAATGACCTGCTGCCACAGTCAGGGCAGTAGTCAGTACACAACAAGATCCTCCTGGGGTGCCTTAAGTCCCTCACTCTCCCCATCAGGTCAGCCCTAAGTTGGGCAAATCTGCTCCAACAGAGGGTACCATCAGCGTCATAACTCTCCCGCGGGGCAGGATACAGCTCCAGGCGTAAGTTGTTGAGTCTGATTGTGTGGCACAGCAGGTTGTCCAGGGTGGCCATGGAGATGGGATTTCCACAGAAGCTGAAGGTGGTGAGCTCATAGCAGCGGCTCAGGGCAGGCAGGATGGCGTTGACTTGGGAGTCTGCGATGCCACAGTCATCTAAGTCCAGGTCCTCAAGGGTGGCTGCAACTCTTTCTAGGAGAACTTGGAGAGGCACAAGACTGAAATTGGCCAGTCTGATGCCACTCAGGTCCAGGATCTTTAGTTGACTGACGCTCGGGCACTGGGATAGATGCCTCAAGTCTGATTCCAAAAGCACACAGTTAGTTATTGCGAGGATCTTTAACGGGGTCTTCAGACAGCTGGGGAGAGAGAGCAAAAAGTTAGTTGTGGGGAATTGTAGGGGTCAGTTGAGGGTGGTGGGGGATGTCAAGGTGAAGGACGAAGACCATTTTGCCCAAGCCCAGGGTCATTCTGATTGTCTGATGGTCAACACTTAAGATGCTGTGTGATGAAGAGCTTTGCCACTGAGGTCAATTCCATTTTAGGCCTGGTGCAGTAGCTCACACCTGCAATCCCAGAACTTTGGGAGGCTTAGACTGGCAGATTACTTGAGGTCAGGAGTTTGAGACCAGCCTGGCAATCATGCCAAAACCCCGTCTCTACTAAAAATGCAAAGATTTGCCAGGTGTCGTGGCACGTACCTGCAATTCCAGCTACTTCGGAGGCTGAGGCAGGAGAATCGCTTGAACCCAGGAGGTGGAGGTTGCAGTGAGCAGAGATCACGCCACTACACTCCAGCCTGGGTCACAGAGCGAGACTCTGTATCAAAAAAAACATATATATATATATATATATATATCCATTTGAGCCTGTCATTTCACCATCATCTATAGGAATGGATCAAGTTCACAGAGCCCCTAAAGCTCCCTTTCCTCATCTGTCAGGCAGAAAACCACATCTCTGGGCCACAGAAGCCCAGTGGAGATGCAGGCACAAGGGACAAATCCAAGCAGGATCCTGCAACATCAGCTGGGGTGGGCCGGCTGGGGCGTCCCTGACACGCCTGTATCATCAGCAAACCATCTGTCACTTTCACCATTCTTTGTGCCTGCTCCCTGACCCTCTGTTTCAGAATCATGCATTTCCTACGTAATTAATTTACCTGGAGCTCAAAACAACCTATTACGACAGGGAATTAGAGATGGGATCATTTGTGTTCATCAAACTGTGGGGCACAAAGCTTGTATTCTGAAATGTGCAGGTTTGCTGAGCATTCTGCTATTCAGTGCCCACTTAACTTCCCTACTTCCTATCATCTTCTGAAAAGTTAGCTTGTTGGCTGGGCACGGTGGCTCATGCCGATAATCCCAGCACTTTGGGAGGTCAAGGCAGGTGGATCACCTGAGGTCAGGAGTTGGAGAATAGCCTGGCTGACATGGTGAAACCCTGTCTCTACTTAAAACATAAAAATTGACCGGGCGCGGCGGCTCACGCCTGTAATCCCAGCACTTTGGGAGGCCGAGGCGGGTGGATCACGAGGTCAGGCGATCGAGACCATCCTGGCTAACATGGTGAAACCCCGTCTCTACTAAAAATACCAAAAAAATCAGCCGGGCTTGGTGGCGGGCGCCTGTAGTCCCAGCTACTAGGGAGGCTGAGGCAGGAGAATGGCGTGAACCCGGGAGACGGAGCTTGCAGTGAGCCGAGATCGTGCCACTGCACTCCAGCCTGGGAGACAGAGCGAGACTCCGTCTCAAATAAATAAATAAATAATACAATACAATACAATACAATACAATACAACACAATACAATACAATACAATACAATACAATAAAAATTAGCCAGGTGTGGTGGCCCACGCTTGTAATCCCAGGTACTCGGGAGGCTGATGCAGGAGAATCACTTGAACCCGGGAGGCGGAGGTTGCAGTGAGCTGAGATGGTGCAACTGCACTCTAGCCTGGACAATAAAAGTGAAAGTCCTTCTCCGAGAAAAAAAATTATCTTGTTTCTTTTAATTATGTATTCACTTCTGAAAGGGGTCTTGCTATGTTACCCAGACTGGTCTTATACTCCTAGGCTCAAGTTATCCTCTTGCCTCAGACTCCCAAAGGGCTAGGATTACAGGCATGAGCCACCATCCCTGGCCTAGTTTTCATCATCTTAACTTAGACATACATCCTCGGGAAGAATTCACAAAGGCACCATCACTAGATCTGAACCCCCCAGTAGCTAGCTTCCTAGCATGGCAGCCTCTTTATAGCATCTACTCCAGCTGATCCATCTGCCTCTATTGGGATAATTGCGTGATACCCATTTCAGGACAGGGCTGCCAACAGGATAATGCGTGGACATTCTAGTGTCCTCTTCACTGTTACATCCTCATAGTCTGGCCCACAGTAGATGCCCACTAGCATTTACTGTAACAGGCTCTGCTGTGGTCTGCGGAGAAAGCTCACCACCCTCTCTCACCTCAGCAGCTGGTCCAGGTGGCCTTCGAGGAAAGAAAGAGAGTTCATATAAAGCTTTTGGAGGTAGTGCAGCTTGAGGAACTGAGTGGTGAATTGGGTAACAAACTCCTTCTGTTTTGAGGAAGTGTAGCGAGAGACATCCATATGGGAGAGAACGAGCTTCTGAAGATTCCTCATCTGGCCCAGGTATGGGGTAAACTGTGTCAGGATGGGCAGTGCCCACTTGCAATTCACTTCCACCTCCTGGATACAGTCTAGGTTCACCATTTTCAGGATGTTTCTGAGATTGCGGAAGGGCGTTCCCAAAATTCTCAGCTTCTTACAGCACAGGTGTAGTAAATGTTTCCTCTGCTTGACCCACAGAAGGAGGCAGGTGAGGTATGCATCCAGAGTCCTGTTCTTGAGCCAAAGGTCTATGAACACAGTCAAGGGCTGCTCTCCTATCATCCTTGGACAGTCCGGCACTGGTTTTCTGTTCCTCATGGCAATGGGGAAGCACCCATGGGCCATAGCTTCAGACCAAACCATCCAGAAGTTGTCAGAGACATCCTGTAAGTCCAGCACTTGAAGTTTCCACCTCCTGTGGGAAAATAGAGGTGAGACTGAGAATTTAAGGACTCATTTCTGAACTTAAACTCCACATCCTGGATAGCAGCTCCTCCCCTCCCTGCTTCTTGTCCCTCTCTCTGACTTTTCTCCAC
Source organism: Nomascus leucogenys (assembly GCF_006542625.1). Classification (NCBI taxonomy): domain Eukaryota; kingdom Metazoa; phylum Chordata; class Mammalia; order Primates; family Hylobatidae; genus Nomascus; species Nomascus leucogenys. The sequence continues at coordinate 34,206 of NW_022097717.1, forward strand.
CCTGTTTTCCCCTTGCATCCTGCCCACTTCCACATTTTTTTTTTTTTTTTTGAGACCAAGTCTCCCTCTGTCGCCCAGGCTGGGGTGCAGTGGTGCGATGTCAGCTCACTGCAACCTCCACTTCCCGGGTTCAAACGATTCTCCTGCCTCAACCTCGCAAGGAGCTGGGATTACAGGAGCCCACCACCATGCCCAGCTCATTTTTGTATTTTTAGTAGAGTTGGGGTTTACCATGTTGGACAGGCTGGTCTCAATCTCTTGACCTCAGCCTCCCAATGTGCTGGGATTACATTGTGAGCCACTGTGCCCGGCCCAGTTCTCACTTTTCATGGTGGCTTTCAGTGCCATTAGAGGAGAGCTTCCTGTTACCTCCATGGACCTTGCGTGGTGAGCAGTGCTTTCCCTGAGGAGCTGGGGAATGGCCAAGGCTTCTCAGCTTCCTCATCACCACCATCCCCCCTTGGGCCTCCTCACTTCTCATGAGCCAGCTGTTCCTTCTGTTGGACACCTGGGCCCTCCCCACCAGCCCACCTGGGCCACCTCACCTGGGACGAACCCCGTGGGTAAGCAGTGCATCCAGCCCATCCAGCACAGCGTGGAAGGTGTCCAGACAAGGCATCTTCATCAGAGGCCTCAGAGGGAGGCGGCGGAAAGGCCAGGCCTGCACCATCAGCTTCAGGGCCTCGTAGCGTCTCCTGTTGAAGGCCTCCAGGAAAAGTGGGGGGAAAAGTTCCGTGGGCAGCTCCTCCAGGGTGGAGATGGCCAAGGCTTGGTCCCTCAGCAGGCTCTGCCCCGCCAGCTCTAGGAGTCTCGGTGGAGTCCGGGTGCTCATCTTCATGAATCTGCAAGGAAAATTTCCAGAGGACAAACCCAGAGAAAAGGCATCACTCTCAGGCCAAGCCCATCAATCTCATCTTCACCCAGGGCCAAAGTCACGGCTCTGGCAATGGTGAAACAGTCCTCAGTTTACTCCAATTCTACGCTGTACTCAGTGGCCATTAAGCCAGCATTCTGCCTCTGTTGCATCAGTATGAGCGTCTCCCAAGCAGTGAGGAGGCAGGGCCACCACTAGCCCTTCCTTTCTATCCGGTGCTCATCCAGTGACTAGTGAGTATGGAGGAACCTGAAAGCTAACCCCTCCCACCGTTGGGGGAAATTACTAATTACTCAAGGTTCTAAAACAATGGGGATGGGAATGTCACACGCCTACATGCCTACATTCTCAGTTCCTACAAATAAGCTGGTTGGGAATATTCGTGGGGCATCCCTAGAATAGGTTCTATGTGTTTTATTTTCATTATTTAAGCTTTCTTTCCCTTTCTATCTCTTTCTTCTTTCCTTCTTTCCCTTCCTCCCTCCCTTGTTTCTTTCTTTCTCCCTCTCTCTCCCTTCTTTGTTTCTTGTCTTCTTTCCCTCCCTCCCTTATTCTCTCTCTCTCTTTCTCTCTCTCTTTCTGACACGGTCTTGCTCTGTCACCCAGCCTGGAGTGCAGTGGTGGGATCTCGGCTCAGTGCAGCCTTGACCTCCCAGGCTCAAAGGATTCTTCCTCCTCAGCCTCCCAAGTAGCTGGGACCACAGTTATGCATCACCACACCCAACTAATCTTTTATTTTTGGACTTTTCATAAAGACAGTGCATTTCGCTATGTTGTCCAAGCTGGTCTTGAATGCCCAGTCTCAAGCAATCCACCCACCTTGGCCTCCCAAAGTACTGGGATTATAGGTGTGAGCCTCTGCCCCAGCTTCATTATTGAAAATTTCAGTGAGAAGCCTTGAAACCTATGTGACACTGTTATGCATCATTTGCAAGATAGCTGTTTCCAATGCACACCTCTTACACATATTGAAAATGAACCACTTTGGCTGGGTGCAGTGACTCACACCTGTAATCCCAGCATTTAGGGAGGCCAAGGCAGGTGGATCATCTGAGATCAGGAGTTCAAGACAAGCCTGGCCAACATGGTAAAACCCGACATCTACTAAGACAGCAAAAATTAGCCAGGTGCAGTGGTCTGTGCCTGTAGTCCAAGCTACTAGGGAGGCTGAGGCAGGAGGATCACTTGAACCCAGGAGGTAGAAGTTGCAGTGAGCTGAGATTATACCACCGCACTCCAGCCTGGGAAATAGGCTAGATTGAAAAGAGAGACAGAGAGAGAACTACATTTCCTTAGACTTCTTAATCTCTACCCAGTTAAACCTGATTGGATTTTTGGCTTTCTTCCAGATTAACTAATCGAATTAGATATTCACCCATCAAAATGAAAGATTTAGGGATAGGGTGACAGTCCGGGACTCAATCACTGATTCCCTCCACAAACATGGAGTTTGACTAATACGTGTCCTTCATACTCCTGAGTGGGAGATAGGGAAGTGTTGAATCTCTTCCTGATATTAGACAGAAAGGAAAAAAACTTGCAAGTATCTTTGTGGAGGGATCCTTGGCCACCTCAAATTTATCCAAATATTTCAGAGTTAAAAGAGTTTTACAAAGACAGAGATGACAGTCCCTAAGAAAACACAATAGAAATCTTCATGTATCCAATGATCACCTGGGTGGCATAATTTGTTTCGGTGTTGAGGGAGCTGAGTCTCACTTCGTCGCCCAGGCTGGAGTGCAGTGGCGCCATCTTGGCTCACTGTTACCTCTGCCTCGGAGATTCAAGCAATTCTCATGCTTCAGCCTTCCATGTAGCTGGGATTACAGGCATGCACCCCCACACCCATGTCTCCATTTGGGTGGAAGAGGATGTGATTGGTTTAAAATTAAGGTCAAAGATCCTTTTTGGTTAAGATTTTGTTTTTGTTTTTTGGACAGGGTCTCTCTCTTTTGCCCAGGCTGGAGTACAGCAGTGGTGCGAGCATGGCTCACTGCAGCCTCAATCTTCTGGGCTCCAGCAATTCTCCCACACCAGCCACCCAAATAGCTGGGTCTACAGATCTATGCCACCATGCTCTGCTAATTAAAAAAAAAAAAAGTGTAGAGGCAGAGTACCAGTGGCTCACAGCTGTAATCCCAGCACTTTGGGAGGCCAAGGCAGGTGGATCGCTTGAGGTCAGGTGTTCGAGACCAACCTGGACAGCATGGTGAAACTCCCCCTCTACTAAAAATACAAAAATTAGCCAGGCATGGTTTCAGATGGCTGTGATACCATCTTCTCAGGACGGAGACTGAGGCATGAGAATTGCTTGAACCCGGGAGGTAAAGGTTGCAGTGAGTTGAGATCATGCCACTGCACTCCAGTCTGGGCAACACAGCGAGACTCCATCCCTGTCCTCAAAAAAAAAAAAAAAAAAAAACGTTGTGTAGAGGAGGGTTTTTGTCATGTCGCCCAGGTTGGTCTCAAACTCCTGGGCTGAAATGATCCTCCCACTTTGTCCTCCCAAAGTGTTGGGGTTAAAGGCATGACTCACTGCTCCCTTCAAGAATTTTGAAATGACATCAACCAAAGCACAATCAACTTTTTTGAAATACAGACAGAACTGCATTTAAAGGAAAAAATTCAAAGCTTCAAATTGTTCATATGAAAAAAGAAAAAGGACAGGATATAGCTCTGTGCCATGGTAGGCTGCACTGTCAACATCCCAGACCAGCTGACTATAGGTCAGATGGGAATGTTTTTCCAGAAATTAGTGACTTACCAGATCTGGATGTAGTTTAGAAGGTGCTCAGACCTCAGGAAGAAACAAGCAGGAACTCCAGGCTTGAAGACTTTGGGTCTCTCCTGTGGGTCTTTAGAAGCTTTTATTGACCTTTCTAATCACAACTCCCACCCACGCCCCTCCACGTATCCGCTGCTAGCTTCCAATCAAAAAGTGATATCTGGTTGCATTTCTGAAGCTCCACCCAGTTAATCCTGATTGGGTTTTTGGCTCTCCCCAGATTAATGGATTGACTCAGATATCCATTCATATCACATATCTCTATTCAGTTCATGAAGCAAAAAACTCGACAATGTTAGGCATAGGGTAGAAGTCAAGAATACGTTCATTCAAGGCCGGGTGAGGTGGCTCACATCTGTAATCCCAGCACTTTGGAAGGACAAGGTGGGTAGATCACCTGATGTCAGGAGTTCAAGACCAGCCAGGTCCAAAAGGTGAAACCCCATCTCTACAAAAATACAAAAAATAGCCGGGCATGATGGCAGGTGCCTGAAACCCAGCTACTCAGGAGGTGGCTGAGGCAGGAGAATTGCTTGAACCCAGGAGGCAATGGTTGCAGTGAGCCAAAATTGTGCCACTGCACTCCAGTCTGGGTGACAGAGGGAGATTCTGTTAAAAAATAAAAAAATTCATTCATTCATGAACTCCACAGACACTGATGGAATTTTACTAATATGTGAACTTCATAGTCTTGAGTGTGAGGCAGGGAAGGATTTGATCTGTTCCCAACATTAGACAGAAAAATAAAATCTGAAAGTATCGTTGTTAGGAGATCTTCGGCCATATCAAAAGATAAAAATGCTTTATACTTAAAAAAGCTTTATGAAAACAGAGGAGTCGTCCCTACAAAATCAGAATAAAAATCTCAATGTATCGAATGGTCTTGGGGATTTTATATAACCTAAGGTAGCAGATTATATGCTCGTTCTGGTGGAGGAGAGGTGCCACCGAGGGCGTGAGTGGTCTCAGGGCTTAGGTTAAGGTTTCTCTGGAAGAAATTGAAACCACATCTATAAACTTTATAAATTTAATCAGTGAAGAAGGGAGGGGGAGAAACAAAAATAAACCAAGCTTGCAATGCATTCAGCATTCATCATGAGGTCAGCTAACTAATTTACCTGGAGCTCAAAACAACGTTTTACAACAGGGAATTAGAGATGGGATCATTCACGTTCACCAAACTGTGGGGCACAAAGCTGATTTTCTGAAATGTGCAGGTTTGCTGAGCATTCCCCTCTTCAGTGCCCACTTCACTTCCCTACTTCCCATCATCTTCTTAAAAATTATCTTGTTGGCTGGGCGCGGTGGCTCATGCCTGTGATCCCAGCACTTTGGGAGGCCGAGATGGGTGGATCACGAGGTCAGAAGTTCTAGACCAAACTGACCAACATAGTGAAACCCTGTTTCTACTAAAAATACAAACACTAGCTGGGTGTGGTGGTGGGTGCCTGTATTCCCAGCTACTTGGGAGCCTGAGGCAGAAGAATCACTTGAACCTAGGGAGCAGAGGTTGTGGTGAGCCAAGATCATGCCACTGCACTCCGGCCTGGGCAACAGAGGGAGACTTCATCTCAAAAAAAAGACAAACAAACAAACAAACAAACAAAAAAAGACCGGGTTTCGCCATATTGGCCAGGCTGGTCTCCAACTCCTGACCTCAGGTGATGTGCCTGCCTCTGCCTCCCAAATTGCTGAGATTATAGGCATGAGCCACCACGCCCTGCCCGTTTGATGAGTTTTAACACGTTTTCACTCATGAGAGACACAACACATTTTCATGACTCCTAGATGGTTTCCTGTGTCCTTTGTGGTTTATCACCCTATCTCTAGTTTGTGGAAACAACTGGTCTTTTTTTTTCTTTTTTGAGACGGAGTGTTGCTCTGCCACCCAAGCTTGAGTGCAGTGGCGTGATCTTGGCTCACAGCAACCTCTAGCTCCCAGGATCAAGCGATTCTCCTGCCTTAGCCTCCCGGGTAGCTGGGACTACAAGCACCTCCCACCATGCCAGTCTAGTTTTGTATTTTTAGTAGAGATGAGGTTTCACCATCTTGGCCAGGCTGGTCTCAAACTGCTGACCTTGTGATCCACCCACTTTGGCCTTCCAAAGTGCTGGGACTACAGGTGTGAGTCACTGCGTGCGGCCTTTATTTTATTTATTTATTTATTTATTTATTTTTTATTTATGAGATGTAGTCTAGCTCTGTCTCTTCGGCTGGAGTGCATGATCTCAGCTCACTGTAAACTCTGCTTCCTGAGTTCAAGTGATTATCTTGTGTTCAGATGATTCTCCTGCCTCAGCCTCCCAAGTAGCTGCGGTTACAGGGGTGTAACACCACACTCAGCTAATTTTGTATTTTTGGTAGAGATGGGGTTTTACTGTCTTGTCCCGCTGGTCTCGAACTCCTGACCTCAAGTCATCTTCCTGCCTTGGCCTCCAAAAGTGCTGGGATTATAGGCATGAGCCACCGTGCCCAGCCCACTTGGTCTTTTTAGACTATTTTCTGGAATGGCATATAAATGGAAGCATACAGGATGCTGTCTTTGTGTCTGGTTTCTTTTGTTCTGATCGGTAATTTTGAGAATTATCTACATTGTTGTGTGCATAGGTAGTTTCTTCCTTTTTGTTACTGTGCAGCGTTCTACTGTATGGACAGACCACACTCTAGTCCATCCACAATCATTGTCCTGTACATGAGCAATTTGTCCGGATTAAACCTTCCTCTTTTTGGTCATTATAAACTTCAATTATCTCTGGTACTGTCCAACCATTTTGGTAGAAAGGCAAAGGTCAGACATATAAAGCTTTTGTTTCTGTAACAGCCACAAACTACAAAAGAAAAAAAATGTCCACCAGGAGACATTCCAACAGGACTCATTGGAAAAGGAGAAATCCTGGACACCTCAGAAACACACAAACGCATTTTTAAGAATTGACTTTTGGAGGATTCTAAAAGACTGACTGATTCCAAAAGAGCTCCTGGAAAATACCAAGTACTAAAGACGAAGAAGAAAAATAAAATACTGAAGAAATAATGAGGGAGGAAAGTAAAAAGAATTGTGTGGTGACTGAGTTGACATCAACCATTTTCTCCTATTATCCTCATCACCTAATTAATCTGAATCTATTAACCGATGTGGTTAGCCGTCCTCTTACCCTGAGATTGCCACTCCCTTTGCTAAACTACCTTTCCGTGGGGCAGTTAGACTAGTGCCTTACAAATGTAGCCACTGGATCAGGTAGGACTCTGCCCTGGAACTATTTACACACTCAAAGAGCTCCTGGGCTGCATGTGGCCCAAGGGCTGCAGGTAGAACAAGCTTGTGATAAAGCTTAGGATGAACAAGCTTGTGGTAAAGGATAGGATGTTGAACATACCAGCAAAGGTATTTTATATCCTTTGTAGCTATTGAAAATGGGAATAATTTCTTCATTTCTTTAACAGCCTTTAAGATTGTTTGCTTTTGGCATACACAAATGCCACTCATTTTGTATGTTGTCTTTGTATCCTAAATTTTTAGTTAAAGATCTTTTTGTTAAAGATCCCCCTGCCTTGGCCTCTCAAAGTGCTGAGATTACAGGCATGAGCCAACTCACCTGGCCTTAAATGAATGAATTTTTGACTTCCACTCTATCCCTAATGCTGTGAATTTCTTGATTCATGAAAGGAATATGGATATGTGACATGAATGGATATCTGGTTCAATCCATTAATCTGCGGAAAGCCAAAAACCCAATCGGGATTAACTGGGCAGAGCTTCAGAAATGCAATCAGATATCGCTCTTTGATTGGAAGCCAGCAGTGGATACGTGGAAGGGCGTGGGTGGGAGTTGTGATTAGAAAGGTCAAGAAAAGCTTCTAAAGACCCACAGGAGAGACCCGAAGTCTTCAAGCCTGGAGTTCCTACTTGGTTCTTCCTGAGGTCTGAGCACCCTGCAAACTGAGTCCAGATCTGGTAAGTCACTAATTTCTGGAAGGACACTCCCATCTGACCTACAGTCAGCCGGTCTGGGATGGTGACAGTGCAGCCTACGACGGCACAGAGCTGTATCCTGTCTTTTTGTCTTTTTTCATAAGAACAGTTTCAAGCTTTGATCTTTTTTTTCTAAATGCAGTCTTGTCTTTTCAAAAATGTTGATTGTGCTTTTCTTTACGTCTTTTCAGAATTCTCGTTGGGGGCCATTCTGTGGAGAGACAAACACTTTGCTGTTGTGGCCGCATTTCTGACCTCGAGCCGCAGTCGGCTTCTCCACGTAGAACTCGGCAGCAGGAGACTTAGAATCGAATCTGTTCTTCCCTCCCACCTCCTGTTTTTGGCTTTTTGAGAAATCTTAGCAACCGACACGATGGCCAGCAACGTTACCAACAAGATGGATCCTCACTCCATGAACTCCCGTGTGTTCATTGGGAATCTCAACACTCCTGTTGTCAAGAAATCTGATGTGGAGGCAATCTTTTCCAAGTATGGCAAAATTGCAGGCTGCTCTGTTCATAAGGGCTTTGCCTTCGTTCAATATGGTAAGGAGAAAAATGCCCGGGCTGCTGTAGCAGGAGAGGATGGCAGAATGATTGCTGGCCAGGTTGTAGATATTAACCTGGCTGCAGAGCCAAAAGTGAATCGAGGAAACGCAGGTGTGAAACGATCAGCAGCGGAGATGTACGGCTCCTCTTTTGACTTGGACTATAACTTTCAACGGGCTTATTATGATGGGATGTACAGTTTCCCAGCACGTGTACCTCCTCCTCCTCCTATTGCTCTGGCTGTAGTGCCCTCGAAACGCCAGCGTGTATCAGGAAACACCTCACGAAGGGGCAAAAGTGGCTCCAATTCTAAGAGCGGAAAGTGGGGATCTTCCAAGTCTGGAAAGCTGAATGGAGATGACCTTCAGGCCATTAAGCAGGAGTTGACCCAGATAAAACACAAAGTGGATTCTCTCCTGGAAAACCTGGAAAAAACTGAAAGGGAACAGAGCAAACAAGGAGTAGAGGTGAAGAATGCTAAGTCTGAAGAGGAGCAGAGCAGCAGCTCCGTGAAGACAGATGCGACTCAGGTGAAGATGGAGTGTGAAGGGGGTGCAGATGACTCTGCTGAGGAGGGGCACCCACTGGATGATGATGATAATGAAGATCAGGGGGATGACCAGCTGGAGTTGATCGAGGATGATCAAAAAGGGGCTGAGGAAGGAGAGGATGACAGAGACAGCGCCAATGGCCAGGATGACTCCTAAGCACATAGTGGGGTTTAGAAATCTTATCGCATTATTTCCTTACCTAGGCGCTTGTCTAACAACAAATTTTTCACCAGATCCTCTCCCTTAGTATCTTCAGCACATGCTTACTGTTCTCCCCATCCTTGTCCTTCCCATATTCATTAATTCATATTGCCCTGCGCCTAGTCCCATTTTCACTTCCCTTGACGCTCCTAGTAGGTTTCCTAAGTCTTACCCTGTAATGTTTGCTTTTAATTTTGATACCTCTTTATGACTTAACAGTAAAAAGGATGTATGGTTTTTATCAACTGTCTCCAAAATAATCTCTCGTTATGCAGGGAATACAGTTCTTTTCTTTCATACATAAGTTCAGTAGTTGCTTCCCTAACTGCAAAGGCCATCTCACTGAGTTGAGCAGCTCCTGAAAGCAGCTTGGAGTTAGAAGTATGTGTGTTACACCCCATATTAGTGTGCTGTGTGGGGCAGTTCAACAAAAATGTAACAATGTATTTTTGTGAATGACAGTTGGCATGTCAAATGCATCCTCTGAAAAATAATTAGTGTTATAGTCTTAAAATTTGTTTTCTAAAGTTGATACTGTGGGTTATTTTTGTGAACAGCTTGATGTTTGGGACCTTTTTCCTCAAAATAAACAAGTCATTATTAAACCAGGAATTTAAAGAAAAAAATTTCTTGGTGGGAGCAGTGACTCATGCCTGTAATTACAACACTTTGAGAGGCCAAGGCGGGAGGATCATTTGAGCCCAGGGGTTGGAGACCAACCTGAGCAACATTGCAAAACCCCATCTCTACAAAACATTTGTTTGAGGGGCAGGATGGAGTTTCACTCTGTTACCCAGGCTGGAATGCAGTGGCACAATCTCAGCTCACTCCAAAATCCGCCTCCCAGGCTCAAGCGATTCTCATACCTCAGCCTCCTGAGTAGCTGGGATTATAGCCACCCACTACCATGCACAGCTAATTTTTATAATTTTGGTAGAGACGGCAGTTCACCATGTTGGCCAGACTGGTCTCGAACTCCTAACCTCAAGTGGTCCACCTGCCTTGGCCTCCCAAAGGGCTGGGATTACACCAGTGAGCCACCAATGTCCTGCTTCTTTTTTAAAAATTAGATGGGCATGGTTGAAGGGGAGCAGCCCCTCCACCCCTGTGGGCGTATCGCATCAGGTGGGACGAGAGACTGAGAAAAGAAATAAGACTCAGAGACAAAGTATGGAGAAAGAACAGTGGGCCCAGGGGACCGGCGCTCAGCATAAAACATGTGAGCAAAGGAATCTGTGTCACAAATAAGTTCAAGGGAAGGTACTCTGCCTGGATGTGCATGTAGGCCAGATGTATGCTCCTCTCCACCCGAACATCTCAGCGGAGTAAAGAGTAACAGAGCAGCATTGCTGCCATCATGTCTCGCCTCCCACCACAGGGCGGTTTTTCTCCTAACTCAGAATAGAACAAATCTACAATCGGGTTTTATACCGAGACATTTCGTTCCCAGGGGCAGGCAGGAGACAGCGGCCTTCCTCTTATCTCAACTGCAAGAGGCCTTCCTCTTTTACTAATCCTCCTCAGCATAGACCTTTCACGGGTGTTGGGCTGGGGGATGGTCAGGTCTTTCCCATCCCACAAGGCCATATCTCAGGCTATCACATGGGGAGAAACCTTGGACAATACCCGGCTTTCCATGGCAGAGGTCCCTGTGGCTTTCCACAGTGCATTGTGCCCCTGGTTTATCGAGAATGGAGAATGGTGATGATTTTACCAAGCATATTGCCTGTAAATATACTGTTAACAAGGCACATCCTGCACTGCCCTAGATCCCTTAAACCTTGATTCCATACAACGCATGTTTTTGTGAGCTCAAGGTTGGGGCAAAGTTACAGAGCAGCAGCATCTCAGGGCAAAGCAATTCTTCAGGGTACAGGTCAAAATGGAGTTTCTTATGTCTTCCTTTTCTACATAGACACAGTAACAGTCTGATCTCTCTTTTCCCCACACATGGTGGCATGCATCTGTAGTCCCAGCTACTTGGGTGGCTGAGGTGGAAGAATTCCTTGAGCCCAGCAGATTGATGCTGCAGTGGCCATGCTCACACCAGTGCTGTAATCCAGCCTGGGCAGCAGAGTCACACTCTGTCGAAAAAAAAAAAAAAAAATCTTAACCAAGCTGTTTAAAAAAAATCCAATTGTAATCAGTAGGCAGATCCCAAATTCCCCAAAAAAGGAGAGAAGGAGCATTTAGAAGGCTCTACATGCTAGCATTCCATTCAGACTGTTTAATCCTACCATTGTGGTTTTGTAAGAAAAACAGTCTTAAAGATTTCCAATAATTCCCACAATGGCCATAAATTATCCTGGGTGTCATTTTCCCATCAATTTAAAAAGGCACGTGAGAGGCCATGCCCGGTGGCTCACACCTGTAATCCCAGCACTTTGGGAAGCCGAGGCAGGTGGATCACCTGAGGTCAGGAGTTCGAGACCAGCCTGGCCAACATGGAGAAACTCCATTTCTACTAAAAATACAAAAAATAGCCGGGCATGGTGGTAGGCACCTGTAATCCCAGGTACTCGGGAGGCTGAGGCAGGAGAAGCAGTTGAACCCAAGAGGTGGAGGTTGCATTGAGCCAAGATAGCACCTTTGCACTCCAGCCTGGCCACAGAGCAAGACTCCATCTCCAAAAAATACTACTAATAATAATTATAACAGCATGTCCATTCACTCTCCAAAGTGTCCGGGGCTGGATAATTAATTGTGAGGCCCTCTTCTGTATCACCATACACTATAGCATATATGTCGATTAAAATAAATACACATAAAAATGCAAGTATATATTCTATGTACTTTCCATATACTTATATAAGGTCACGTGCAAATTCAAGGCTAGGTCAAAGAGTAGAGCAGCTATATCTGGAAAGGGGAGTGGAAGTGAGTAATGGTAATAAAAGGAAACAGATATAGATATGAATAGGTAGACATACACATATATAGCTGCAAGAAAGGGGGTTGTCATGGACCAATGATGACAGTGAGCCATGTAAAAAGGCTACAATTTTTGTGATTGTGTGTCTGTTTTCAGGATGGGTTGCAGCTTACCTTTTTAGAAAGGCTGATGCCATAGTCATAGTGAATAAATGATTATAAAATGTGTTTCCTTTCTGGTCCACCTCTGGAGAAATTTCCAGTGGTAGGAGATCTCAGTTTACTGGGCAGGTTATCACACAGACAAGATTTTACAGATCTAATGGCACTACCATTAACTTCATTATCCTTGGTATTCTACAAAGGTCGAGTGAACAAATGGTATCTTAAAACTAAAATTAGTTAAATTAACAAAAAAGATTGGATTACTTTTTTTTTTTTTTGACACAGAGTCTCTGATGCCCAAGCTGGAGTACAGTGGTGCTATCTCAGCTCACTGCAACCTCTGCCTCCTGGGTTCAAGTAATTCTCATGCCTCAGCCTCCCAAATAGCTGGGATTACAGGCATGCCACCACACCCCGCTAATTTTTGTATTTCTAGTAGATAACGGGGTTTCACCATGTTGCCCAGGCTGGTCAACTCCTGGCTTCAAGTGTTCCGCCAGCCTCAGGCTCCCAAAGTGCTGAGATTACAGGCGTGAGCCACCACACCCAGCAAGACTGGATTACTTTAATGCAATTTTTACCACCCCTGTGGGAAAACACAGCCAGATCCCTCATAAGGTATTTTTTTTCACCAACTACAATCAGAAGCACTGATCATAAAGTATTTGCTGGATAACCTATGCCTTTGATAATAGAACCTCATGTATCCCCTGCACCTTTTAGCTCTGATCGTGTAACCAGGGGTTCAACTCCAACAGATTAACCATTGCTTAAATTGAAAACCCCAAATTGCTCAGGCATGTCCGATGGGAAAAAGGTTTAACCTCTTAACCGTTAACACAGCCTGGCTGACTGTTTGAATTGGCATCACCTGAAACCAGTTGGAAAGGCCATGCGAGCTTGCTCCACCATCCCCAGATTGGGGAGACAGGTTTGGGACTTGTCTCCTATCTCCTTGTCAGTTAACTCTTTTTTATTTTTATTTTTATTTTTTTCTTTGAGACAGAATTTGGCTCTGTTGCCCAGGCTGGAGCGCAGTGGTGTGATCTCAGCTCACTGCAACCTTGGCCTTCTGGGTTCAAGTGATTCCTGCATCAGCCTCCCCAGTAGATGGGATTACAGGCATGCACCACCATGCCTGACTAATTTTTGTATTTTTAGTAGAGAGGGAGGCTCACCATATTGGTCAGCCTGGTCTGGAACTCCTGACCTTGTGATCTGCCTGCCTCAGCCTCCTAAGGTGCTGGATTGCAGGCATGAGCCACTGTGCCCAGCCCAGTTAACTCTTAATAATTTATTATTCTTTCCCAAACTGGAGTCTTGCCCTGTCACCCAGGCTGGACTGCAGAGGTGCAATCTCAGTTCACTGCAACCTCTGCCTCCCAGGATCAAGCAATTCTTCTGACTCAGCCTCCCTAGTAGCTGGGATTAGAGGCATGGGTCACCACACTCAGCTAATTTGTGTATTTTTAGTAGAGACAAGGTTACACCATGTTGACCAGGCTGGTCTCAAACCCCTGACCTTGTGATCTGACTGCCTCGGCCTCCTAAAGTGCTGGGATTATAGGCATGAGCCACCGTGCCCAGCCTTTTTTGCTTTTCTCAAACTATGGTGGTGTAGTATCGGGTTCTATGCACTTAGGAGAGTGAGCCCATCATTCAGTAACAATATGACTCAGTACCGCAAGACCTTTCAAAGCCTATTTCCAGTTGGTAAAGGAGGCTTTCGATGATGTTTGGACCTTCATGCCCTAGCATTTGGAGATTGCATCTTTTAAAATGGCCCCAAGGGAAATCTGCCCATGAGCAGCATTGGCTGGGACTATACCAGGTGATTTAACTTTTTTATTATTATTATTATAATTTAGGTTTTAGGGTACATGTGCACAATGTGCAGGTTTGTTACATATGTATCCATGTGCCATGTTGTTTTGCTGCACCCATTAACTCGTCATTTAGCATTAGGTATATCTCCTAATGCTGTCCCTCCCCCCTCCCCCCACCCTACAACAGTCCCCGGAGTGTGATGTTCCCCTTCCTGTGTCCATGAGTTCTCATTGTTCAATTCCCACCTATGAGTGAGAACATGCAGTGTTTGGTTTTTTGTCCTTGCGATAGTTTACTGAGAATGATGTTTTCCAGTTTCATCCATGTCCCTACAAAGGACATGAACTCATCATTTTTTATGGCTGCATAGTAGTCCATGAATACCAGGTGGTTTAAATTAAAGATAACCAAGGAAAAAAGCCTTTCTTAGAAGCAGACATCATCACATGGTAGACAGCTTTTTTAAGAAAATGGAACAAAACTCCATTTGATCTCTTTCCATTGACTGAGACTTGGTTTTGTTTTGTATTAACACAAAATGATCAAGCCTACATTTTATTTTGTTACGTACTTTCACCACTCAAAGCAAACACTTTCTAAGGTCTCCTATTCAAAATTTAGCCACTATCACTAACCATAGCAATTGCTGGCTATGGAGTCATTTAGATGAATGGGAAGGATCACAACTAATAGTAGAACCTGCTCTCACACACGGTTGGTTAATATTTAAAATTAAACGACTCAGCACTGAGAAGAAGCTATAGATGCAAATGGGTGGCGTATGACGATTATTGATTTCATTACTGGTAACTTATCTCTATGCATAGGAAACATTAGTGTAACTGGGTCTAATCTCGGTAGTTCCCAGACTCTTGTTGCCCAGGCTGGAGTGCAATGGCACAATCTCAGCCTACTGCAACCTCCACCTCCCGGTTCAAGTGATTCTACTCTCTCAGCCTCCCAGGTAGCTAGGATTACAGTCATGTGCCACTACAGCCAGCTAATTTTGTATTTTTGGTAGAGACAGTGTTTCTCCTTGTTGGTCAGGCTGGTCTCCAATGCCCAACCTCAGGTTATCCCCCAGCCTCAGCCTCCTGAAGTGATGGGATTGCAGGCATGAGCCACCGAGGACATTTCTGATGGCTCCGTATTGATAGAACTTCAAATAACTCTCTGGTAAATCATTTCCCATAATACCCTCAAATTAAAAAGTGGAGAAGCTGAGATGCAGATCAATGCAGACTTTGGTACAGAGTTGGTGGATACCAGGGCTGCCATATCCAGTTTACACCCCAACCTGATGTATCAGCAGATCCCTTGGAGTAAGGAAAATATTTGTGAGGAGAGGTTTCACATGAAGTTCAGAAAATTCCTGTGTTTGAAGCAGTCCAAATGACATTTGGACCATTTTTAGAAAAGAATGACTTTTTACTAAGTGCCAACACGGGGATGAGATTTGCTTTCTAAGTTAAGGTGATAGGTAAAGCTTTCTTTGGAGGGAGAGAAAACCCTAGAGTTTCCTGACCTTCCTTAACCTGAACTGGTTGGTTCCCTAGAAGCAGAAATTGATCATATTGGAATCCAAACTTATACCAACCTTGACCTTCGTGAAGTACTCAAGTGTTTCTGCTCTTCTTCCTCATGTGATGTAGAAGGTATTAAAAGTGATGAGTGTAGGCCGGACAGGGTGGTTCAGGCCTGTAATCTCAGCACTTTCAGAGGCCGAGGTGCGTGGATCACCAGTGGTCAGGAGTTCCAGACCAGCCTGGCCAACATGGTGAAACTCTCTCTCTACTAAAAATACAAAAATTAGCTGTGTGTGGAGGCCTGCGCCTGTATTTCCAGCTAACTGGGAGACTGAGGCAGGAGAATCACTTGAACTGGCAGGTGGAGATTGCAGTGAACCAAGATCGTGCCACTGCACTCCAGCCTGGAAAACAAGAGTGAAACTCCACCTCAAAAAAAAATTAATAAATACATTATAAATCAATATATAAATAAATGCATGCTTTAAAGAAAAAAGAAATTAACTTTACCTACAAGTTTCATATGCAATTGAATACCTCTTAAATTTTGATGCGAACCGGCCAGGCATAGTGGCTCACGCCTGTGATCCCAGAACTTTCGGAGGCTGAGGCGGGCAGATCACGAGGTCAGGAGATCGAGATCATCCTAGCTAACACGGTGAAACACTGTCTTTACTAAAAATACAAAAAATTAGCCAGGCATAGTGGCAGGCGCCTGTAGTCCCAGCTACTCAGGAGGCTAAGGCAGGAGAATTGCTTGAACTGGGGAGGCAGAGGTTGCAGTGAGCCGAGATCGTGCCACTGCACTCCAACCTGGTGAGAGGGCAAGACTCGGTCTCAAAAAATAAATAAATTACATCAATCAATCAATAAATAAACAAAGATATTGTGACATGAACCAACATTTTTCAACTTGTAGACTAATGTCTTACAAAATCCTTTCCTTGTCACCTTCAAATCTCCATTCCAAATGCTACACTCTGCATAACTCTACCACTTTGTTGCCATTTTCTGATGATGGAGAAGACCATACATGTGTGTGTGACATCAGAACTATTGACTCCTCCTATTGATGTTTAAGATATTCCATTACACAAACCTAGGTTCATACTTTTTGTTGATAGATCTTACGCCAAAAATGTAGGAGAAAAATGCCAAGCAGGAAATGCTATCACTTCTGAAGATGAACTCATAGAGATGGAAATTCTTTCAGAATTTACTTTTCCAGCTTTTTTTGTTTTTTGTTGTTGTTTTTTGTTTGTTTGTTTGTTTGTTTTGAGATGGAGTCTCTGTCACCAGGTTGGAGTGCAGTGGCATGATCTTGGCTCACTGCAACCTCCTCCTCCTGGGTTCAAGGGATTCTCCTGCCTCAGCCTCTCGAGTAGCTAGGACTATGGGCGGGTACCACCATGCCCAGCTAATTTTTGTATTTTTAGTAGAGGCGGGGTTTCAGCATGTTGGCTAGGATGGTCTCGATCATTTGATGTCGTTATCTGCCTGTCTTGGCCTCCCAAACTGCTGGGATTACAAGCATCAGCCACCACCGCACTGGCTTTTTTTTTTTTTTTTTTGAGATGGAGTCTCAGTCTGCTGCCCCAGCTGGAATGCAGTGGCGAGATCTCAGCTCCCTGCAACCTCCTACTCCCTAGTTCAAGCGATTCTCCTTTCTCAGCCTCCTGAGTAGCTTGGGTTACAGGCCTGCACCACCATGCCTGTCTAACTTTTGTATTTTTAGTAGAGATGGGGTTTCTCTATGTTGGCCAAGATGGTCTCCATCTTCTGACTTCATGATCTGCTGGATTTGGCCTCCCAGAGTGCTGGATTACAGACATGAGCCACAACACCCAGCCTGTTTTTCCTGTTTTAAAAGTTGGTTAATTCTTTTGTGTTTATTTTAGAGTTTATATCAGACAATTGACAGTAATATACACCCCTACTGGAGCTTGTCATATAGTCAAAGTAGTTAGTACTTTTACAAATAGTAGATATGCCTTTGGAGTGATTGATAATATTAAAATATTATGTAAACTATGAGAATTTCTCACTTCTAGTGGAAGTACATTAAATACAAATCATGAGTGAACAACGTTTTGTCCTCAAAGGTTTTTTTTTTTTTTTTTGAGAGAAAGTCTCACTCTGTCACCTAGGCAGGAGTGCAGTGGTGCAATGTCAGCTCACTGCTACTTCCACCTCCCAGGTTCAAGCAATTCTCCTGACTCAGCCTCCTGAATAGCTGGAGTTACAGGTGCACATCACCATGCCTAGCTAATTTTTTGTATTTTTATTAGAGATGGTGTTTCACTGTTTCACTGGTGAGCCACCGTGCCCGGCCAACATCTCTTGATAAAACTCTCCCTCTGCCATATAATCAGAGAACTTGCTGAAACTAGACATTGGTTCATTGGAAACTCTAGAGGCAAATAGAATGCATCTATAGATCTACTATATGAAATACATAATGGTTTTATTTATTGGATGCATCAATACTCAGGACATATTTGGAGAGGAACCTATTCATTCTTCAATGCAGATGGCATGCAAAGATTACTTTATAAAACTCATAGAAATATTTTTTGTTCCTGCCCCAATTCAAACCATTACCATGCAAGCTGGTATCAACAGAAGTTAAGGCCATTGAGGTAGAAATAATTAAATAAAGCTTTATTGGAAGCTAAATGTGAGGATCAACCTGGAATCCTGGTATCCATGTTCCATGTTGGTGTGCTGCACCCATTAACTCGTCATTTAGCATTAGGTATATCTCCTGATGCTATCCCTCCCGCCTCTCCCCACCCCACAACAGTCCCCGGAGTGTGATGTTCCCCTTCCTGTGTCCATGTGTTCTCATTAAAAAGTCAGAAACAACAGGTGCTGGAGAGGATGTGGAGAAATAGGAACACTGGTGGAAATGTAAACTAGTTCAACCATTGTGGAAGTCAGTGTGGCGATTCCTCAGGGATCTAGAACTAGAAATAAAATTTGACCCAGCCATCCCATTACTGGGTATATACCCAAAGGACTATAAATCATGCTGCTATAAAGACACATACACGCATATGTTTATTGCGGAACTATTCACAATAGCAAAGACTTGGAACCAACCCAAATGTCCAACAATGATAGACAGGATTAAGAAAATGTGGCACATATACACCATGGAATACTATGCAGCTATAAAAAATGATCAGTTCATGTCCTTTGTAGGGACATGGATGAAACTGGAAATCATCATTCTCACTAAACTATCGCAAGGACAAAAAACCAAACACCACATGTTCTCACTCATAGGTGGGAATTAATTGGATTTTTTAAAAAACTGTTTGGTTAAGTTTTTATTTTTTGACATGGTCTCACTCTGTTGCCCAGGCTGGAGTACAGCAGTGGTGTGAGCATGGGTCACTGCAGCCTCAATCTTCTAAGCTCAAGGGATTCTCCCACCTCAGCCACCAAAGTAGCTGGAACTACAGATGCATGCCACCATGCCCGGCTAATTTTTAAAAAAGAGGGAGGGCATTGGTGGCTCACTGGTGTAATCCCAGCACTTTGGGAGGCCAAGGCAGGTGGATCACTTGAGGTTAGGAGTTCGAGACCAGCCTGGCCAACATGGTGAAACCCTGTTTCTACCAAAAATACAAAAATTAGCTGGGCATGGTGGTGGGTGGCTATAATCCCAGCTACTCAGGAGGCTGAGGCATGAGAATCACCTGACCTGGGAGGCGGATGTTGGAGTGAGTTGAGATCGTGCCACTGCACTCCAGCCTGGGTTACAGAGCCAGATACCATCCCCAACCCTCAAAACAAATGTTTTGTAGAGATAGGGTTGTGCCATGTTGTCCAGGTTGTTCTCGAACCCCTGTGCTGAAATGATCCTCCCGCATTGGACTCCCAAACTGTTGGAATTACAGGCATGAGTCACTGCTCCCACCAAGAAATTTTTTTCATTAAATTCCTGGTTTAATAAGAACTTGTTTATTTTGAGGAAAAAAGGTCCCAAACACCAAGCTGTTCACAAGAATAACCCATAGTATCAACTTTAGAAAACGAATTTTAAGACTATAACACTAATTATTTTTCAGAGGATGCATTTGACATGCCAACTGTCATTCACAAAAATACATTGTTACATTTTTGTTGAACTGCCCCACACAGCACACTAATATGGGGTGTAACACACATACTTCTAACTCCAAGCTGCTTTCAGGAGCTGCTCAACTCAGTGAGATGGCCTTTGCAGTTAGGGAAGCAACTACTGAACTTATGTATGAAAGAAAAGAACTGTATTCCCTGCATAACGAGAGATTATTTTGGAGACAGTTGATAAAAACCATACATCCTTTTTACTGTTAAGTCATAAAGAGGTATCAAAATTAAAAGCAAACATTACAGGGTAAGACTTAGGAAACCTACTAGGAGCGTCAAGGGAAGTGAAAATGGGACTAGGCGCAGGGCAATATGAATTAATGAATATGGGAAGGACAAGGATGGGGAGAACAGTAAGCATGTGCTGAAGATACTAAGGGAGAGGATCTGGTGAAAAATTTGTTGTTAGACAAGCGCCTAGGTAAGGAAATAATGCGATAAGATTTCTAAACCCCACTATGTGCTTAGGAGTCATCCTGGCCATTGGCGCTGTCTCTGTCATCCTCTCCTTCCTCAGCCCCTTTTTGATCATCCTCGATCAACTCCAGCTGGTCATCCCCCTGATCTTCATTATCATCATCATCCAGTGGGTGCCCCTCCTCAGCAGAGTCATCTGCACCCCCCTCACACTCCATCTTCACCTGAGTCGCATCTGTCTTCACGGAGCTGCTGCTCTGCTCCTCTTCAGACTTAGCATTCTTCACCTCTACTCCTTGTTTGCTCTGTTCCCTTTCAGTTTTTTCCAGGTTTTCCAGGAGAGAATCCACTTTGTGTTTTATCTGGGTCAACTCCTGCTTAATGGCCTGAAGGTCATCTCCATTCAGCTTTCCAGACTTGGAAGATCCCCACTTTCCGCTCTTAGAATTGGAGCCACTTTTGCCCCTTCGTGAGGTGTTTCCTGATACACGCTGGCATTTCGAGGGCACTACAGCCAGAGCAATAGGAGGAGGAGGAGGTACACGTGCTGGGAAACTGTACATCCCATCATAATAAGCCCGTTGAAAGTTATAGTCCAAGTCAAAAGAGGAGCCGTACATCTCCGCTGCTGATCGTTTCACACCTGCGTTTCCTCGATTCACTTTTGGCTCTGCAGCCAGGTTAATATCTACAACCTGGCCAGCAATCATTCTGCCATCCTCTCCTGCTACAGCAGCCCGGGCATTTTTCTCCTTACCATATTGAACGAAGGCAAAGCCCTTATGAACAGAGCAGCCTGCAATTTGCCATACTTGGAAAAGATTGCCTCCACATCAGATTTCTTGACAACAGGAGTGTTGAGATTCCCAATGAACACACGGGAGTTCATGGAGTGAGGATCCATCTTGTTGGTAACGTTGCTGGCCATCGTGTCGGTTGCTAAGATTTCTCAAAAAGCCAAAAACAGGAGGTGGGAGGGAAGAACAGATTCGATTCTAAGTCTCCTGCTGCCGAGTTCTACGTGGAGAAGCCGACTGCGGCTCGAGGTCAGAAATGCGGCCACAACAGCAAAGTGTTTGTCTCTCCACAGAATGGCCCCCAACGAGAATTCTGAAAAGACGTAAAGAAAAGCACAATCAACATTTTTGAAAAGACAAGACTGCATTTAGAAAAAAAAGATCAAAGCTTGAAACTGTTCTTATGAAAAAAAGACAAAAAGACAGGATACAGCTCTGTGCCGTCGTAGGCTGCACTGTCACCATCCCAGACCGGCTGACTGTAGATCAGATGGGAGTGTCCTTCCAGAAATTAGTGACTTACCAGATCTGGACTCAGTTTGCAGGGTGCTCAGACCTCAGGAAGAACCAAGTAGGAACTCCAGGCTTGAAGACTTCGGGTCTCTCCTGTGGGTCTTTAGAAGCTTTTCTTGACCTTTCTAATCACAACTCCCACCCACGCCCTTCCACGTATCCACTGCTGGCTTCCAATCAAAGAGCGATATCTGATTGCATTTCTGAAGCTCTGCCCAGTTAATCCCGATTGGGTTTTTGGCTTTCCGCAGATTAATGGATTGAACCAGATATCCATTCATGTCACATATCCATATTCCTTTCATGAATCAAGAAATTCACAGCATTAGGGATAGAGTGGAAGTCAAAAATTCATTCATTTAAGGCCAGGTGAGTTGGCTCATGCCTGTAATCTCAGCACTTTGAGAGGCCAAGGCAGGGGGATCTTTAACAAAAAGATCTTTAACTAAAAATTTAGGATACAAAGACAACATACAAAATGAGTGGCATTTGTGTATGCCAAAAGCAAACAATCTTAAAGGCTGTTAAAGAAATGAAGAAATTATTCCCATTTTCAATAGCTACAAAGGATATAAAATACCATTGCTGGTATGTTCAACATCCTATCCTTTACCACAAGCTTGTTCATCCTAAGCTTTATCACAAGCTGGTTCTACCTGCAGCCCTTGGGCCACATGCAGCCCAGGAGCTCTTTGAGTGTGTAAATAGTTCCAGGGCAGAGTCCTACCTGATCCAGTGGCTACATTTGTAAGGCACTAGTCTAACTGCCCCACGGAAAGGTAGTTTAGCAAAGGGGGTGGCAATCTCAGGGTAAGAGGACGGCTAACCACATCGGTTAATAGATTCAGATTAATTAGGTGATGAGGATAATAGGAGAAAATGGTTGATGTCAACTCAGTCACCACACAATTCTTTTTACTTTCCTCCCTCATTATTTCTTCAGTATTTTATTTTTCTTCTTCGTCTTTAGTACTTGGTATTTTCCAGGAGCTCTTTTGGAATCAGTCAGTCTTTTAGAATCCTCCAAAAGTCAATTCTTAAAAATGCGTTTGTGTGTTTCTGAGGTGTCCAGGATTTCTCCTTTTCCAATGAGTCCTGTTGGAATGTCTCTTGGTGGACATTTTTTTCTTTTGTAGTTTGTGGCTGTTACAGAAACAAAAGCTTTATATGTCTGACCTTTGCCTTTCTACCAAAATGGTTGGACAGTACCAGAGATAATTGAAGTTTGTAATGACCAAAAAGAGGAAGGTTTAATCCGGACAAATTGCTCATGTACAGGACAATGATTGTGGATGGACTAGAGTGTGGTCTGTCCATACAGTAGAACGCTGCACAGTAACAAAAAGGAAGAAACTACCTATGCACACAACAATGTAGATAATTCTCAAAATTACTGATCAGAACAAAAGAAACCCGACACAAAGACAGCATCCTGTATGCTTCCATTTATATGCCATTCCAGAAAATAGTCTAAAAAGACCAAGTGGGCTGGGCACGGTGGCTCATGCCTATAATCCCAGCACTTTTGGAGGCCAAGGCAGGACGATGACTTGAGGTCAGGAGTTCGAGACCAGCGGGACAAGACAGTAAAACCCCATCTCTACCAAAAATACAAAATTAGCCGGGTGTGGTGTTACACCCCTGTAACCGCAGCTACTTGGGAGGCTGAGGCAGGAGAATCATCTGAACACAAGATAATCACTTGAACTCAGGAAGCAGAGTTTACAGTGAGCTGAGATCATGCACTCCAGCTGAAGAGACAGAGCTAGACTACATCTCATAAATAAAAAATAAATAAATAAATAAATAAATAAATAAATAAATAAATAAAATAAAGGCCGCACGCAGTGACTCACACCTGTAGTCCCAGCACTTTGGAAGGCCAAAGTGGGTGGATCACAAGGTCAGCAGTTTGAGACCAGCCTGGCCAAGATGGTGAAACCTCATCTCTACTAAAAATACAAAACTAGACTGGCATGGTGGGGGGCGCTTGTAGTCCCAGCTACCCGGGAGGCTAAGGCAGGAGAATCGCTTGATCCTGGGAGCTAGAGGTTGCTGTGAGCCAAGATCACGCCACTGCACTCAAGCTTGGGTGGCAGAGCAACACTCCGTCTCAAAAAAGAAAAAAAAAGACCAGTTGTTTCCACAAACTAGAGATAGGGTGATAAACCACAAAGGACACAGGAAACCATCTAGGAGTCATGAAAATGTGTTGTGTCTCTCATGAGTGAAAACGTGTTAAAACTCATCAAACGGGCAGGGCGTGGTGGCTCATGCCTATAATCTCAGCAATTTGGGAGGCAGAGGCAGGCACATCACCTGAGGTCAGGAGTTGGAGACCAGCCTGGCCAATATGGCGAAACCCGGTCTTTTTTTGTTTGTTTGTTTGTTTGTCTTGTTTTTGAGATGAAGTCTCCCTCTGTTGCCCAGGCCGGAGTGCAGTGGCATAATCTTGGCTCACCACAACCTCTGCTCCCTAGGTTCAAGTGATTCTTCTGTCTCAGGCTCCCAAGTAGCTGGGAATACAGGCACCCACCACCACACCCAGCTAGTGATTGTATTTTTAGTAGAAACAGGGTTTCACTATGTTGGTCAGATTGGTCTAGAACTTCTGACCTCGTGATCCACCCATCTCGGCCTCCCAAAGTGCTGGGATCACAGGCATGAGCCACCGCACCCAGCCAACAAGATAATTTTTAAGAAGATGATGGGAAGTAGGGAAGTGAAGTGGGCACTGAAGAGGGGAATGCTCAGCAAACCTGCACATTTCAGAAAATCAGCTTTGTGCCCCACAGTTTGGTGAACGTGAATGATCCCATCTCTAATTCCCTGTTGTAAAACGTTGTTTTGAGCTCCAGGTAAATTAGTTAGCTGACCTCATGATGAATGCTGAATGCATTGCAAGCTTGGTTTATTTTTGTTTCTCCCCCTCCCTTCTTCACTGATTAAATTTATAAAGTTTATAGATGTGGTTTCAATTTCTTCCAGAGAAACCTTAACCTAAGCCCTGAGACCACTCACGCCCTCGGTGGCACCTCTCCTCCACCAGAACGAGCATATAATCTGCTACCTTAGGTTATATAAAATCCCCAAGACCATTCGATACATTGAGATTTTTATTCTGATTTTGTAGGGACGACTCCTCTGTTTTCATAAAGCTTTTTTAATTATAAAGCATTTTTATCTTTTGATGTGGCCGAAGATCTCCTAACAACGATACTTTCAGATTTTATTTTTCTGTCTAATGTTGGGAACAGATCAAATCCTTCCCTGCCTCACACTCAAGACTATGAAGTTCACATATTAGTAAAATTCCATCAGTGTCTGTGGAGTTCATGAATGAATGAATTTTTTTATTTTTTAACAGAATCTCCCTCTGTCACCCAGACTGGAGTGCAGTGGCACAATTTTGGCTCACTGCAACCATTGCCTCCTGGGTTCAAGCAATTCTCCTGCCTCAGCCACCTCCTGAGTAGCTGGGTTTCAGGCACCTGCCATCATGCCCGGCTATTTTTTGTATTTTTGTAGAGATGGGGTTTCACCTTTTGGACCTGGCTGGTCTTGAACTCCTGACATCAGGTGATCTACCCACCTTGTCCTTCCAAAGTGCTGGGATTACAGATGTGAGCCACCTCACCCGGCCTTGAATGAACGTATTCTTGACTTCTACCCTATGCCTAACATTGTCGAGTTTTTTGCTTCATGAACTGAATAGAGATACGTGATATGAATGGATATCTGAGTCAATCCATTAATCTGGGGAGAGCCAAAAACCCAATCAGGATTAACTGGGTGGAGCTTCAGAAATGCAACCAGATATCACTTTTTGATTGGAAGCTAGCAGCGGATACATGGAGGGGCGTGGGTGGGAGTTGTGATTAGAAAGGTCAATAAAAGCTTCTAAAGACCCACAGGAGAGACCCAAAGTCTTCAAGCCTGGAGTTCCTGCTTGTTTCTTCCTGAGGTCTGAGCACCTTCTAAACTACATCCAGATCTGGTAAGTCACTAATTTCTGGAAAAACATTCCCATGTGACCTATAGTCAGCTGGTCTGGGATGTTGACAGTGCAGCCTACGATGGCACAGAGCTATATCCTGTCCTTTTTCTTTTTTCATATGAACAATTTGAAGCTTTGAATTTTTTCCTTTAAATGCAGTTCTGTCTGTATTTCAAAAAAGTTGATTGTGCTTTGGTTGATGTCATTTCAAAATTCTTGAAGGGAGCAGTGAGTCATGCCTTTAACCCCAACACCTTGGGAGGACAAAGTGGGAGGATCATTTCAGCCCAGGGGTTTGAGACCAACCTGGGCGACATGGCAAAAACCCTCCTCTACACAACGTTTTCGTTTTTTTTTTTTGAGGGCAGGGATGGAGTCTCGCTGTGTTGCCCAGACTGGAGTGCAGTGGCACGATCTCAACTCACTGCAACCTTTACCTCCCGGGTTCAAGCAATTCTCATGCCTCAGTCTCCGTCCTGAGAAGATGGTATCACAGCCATCTGAAACCATGCCTGGCTAATTTTTGTATTTTTAGTAGAGGGGGAGTTTCACCATGCTGTCCAGATTGGTCTCGAACACCTGACCTCAAGCGATCCACCTGCCTTGGCCGCCCAAAGTGCTGGGATTACAGCCATGAGCCACTGGTACTCCACCTCTACACTTTTTTTTTTTTTTTTAATTAGCCGAGCATGGTGGCATAGATCTGTAGACCCAGCTATTTGGGTGGCTGGTGTGGGAGAATCACTGGAGCCCAGAAGATTGAGGCTGCAGTGAGCCATGCTCGCACCACTGCTGTACTCCAGCCTGGGCAAAAGAGAGAGACCCTGTCCAAAAAACAAAAACAAAATCTTAACCAAAAAGGATCTTTGACCTTAATTTTACACCAATCACATCCTCTTCCACCCAAATGGAGACATGGGTGTGGGGGTGCATGCCTGTAATCCCAGCTACATGGAAGGCTGAAGCATGAGAATTGCTTGAATCTCCGAGGCAGAGGTAACAGTGAGCCAAGATGGCGCCACTGCACTCCAGCCTGGGCGACGAAGTGAGACTCAGCTCCCTCAACACCGAAACAAATTATGCCACCCAGGTGATCATTGGATACATGAAGATTTCTATTGTGTTTTCTTAGGGACTGTCATCTCTGTCTTTGTAAAACTCTTTTAACTCTGAAATATTTGGATAAATTTGATGTGGCCAAGGATCCCTCAACAAAGATACTTGCAAGTTTTTTTCCTTTCTGTCTAATATCAGGAAGATATTCAGCCCTTCCCTATCTCACTCAGGACTATGAAGGACACGTATTAGTCAAACTCCATGTTTGTGGAGGGAATCAGTGAATGAGTCCCGGACTTTCACCCTTTCCCTAAATCTTTCATTTTGATGGGTGAATATCTAATTCGATTAGTTAATCTGGAAGAAAGCCAAAAATCCAATCAGGTTTAACTGGGTAGAGATTAAGAAGTCTAAGGAAATGTAGTTCTCTCTCTGTCTCTCTTTTCAATCTAGCCTATTTCCCAGGCTGGAGTGCGGTGGTATAATCTCAGCTCACTGCAACTTCTACCTCCTGGGTTCAAGTGATCCTCCTGCCTCAGCCTCCCTAGTAGCTTGGACTACAGGCACAGACCACTGCACCTGGCTAATTTTTGCTGTCTTAGTAGATGTCGGGTTTTACCATGTTGGTCAGGCTTGTCTTGAACTCCTGATCTCAGATGATCCACCTGTCTCGGCCTCCCTAAATGCTGGGATTACAGGTGTGAGTCACTGCACCCAGCCAAAGTGGTTCATTTTTAATATGTGTAAGAGGTGTGCATTGGAAGCATCTATCTTGCAAATGATGCGTAACAGTGTCACATAGGTTTCAAAGCTTCTCACTGAAATTTTCAATAATGAAGCTAGGGCAGAGGCTCACACTTGTAATCCCAGTACTTTGGGAGGCCAAGGTGGGTGGATTGCTTGAGACTGGGCATTCAAGACCTGCTTGGACAACATAGCGAAATACACTGTCTTTACGAAAAGTCCAAAAATAAAAGATTAGTTGGGTGTGGTGATGCATAACTGTGGTCCCAGCTACTTGGGAGGCTGAGGAGGAAGAATCCTTTGAGCCTGGGAGGTCAAGGCTGCACTGAGCCGAGATCCCACCACTGCACTCCAGGCTGGGTGACAGAGCAAGACCCTGTCAGAAAGAGAGAGAGAGAGAGAGAATAAGGGAGGGAGGGAAAGAAGACAAGAAAGAAAGAAGGGAGAGAGAGGGAGAAAGAAAGAAACAAGGGAGGGAGGAAGGGAAAGAAGGAAAGAAGAAGGATAAAGAAAGCTTAAATAATGAAAAGAAAACACATAGAACCTATTCTAGGGATGCCCCATGAATGTTCCCAACCAGCTTATTTGTAGGAACTGAGAATGTAGGCATGTAGGCGTGTGACATTCCCATCCCCATTGTTTTAGAACCTTGAGTAATTAGTAATTTCCCCCAACGGTGGGAGGGGTTAGCTTTCAGGTTCCTCCATACTCACTAGTCACTGGATGAGCACTGGATAGAAAGGAAGGGCTAGTGGTGGCCCTGCCTCCTCACTGCTTGGAAGATGCTCATACTGATGCAACAGAGGCAGAATGCTGGCTTAATGGCCACTGAGTACAGCGTAGAATTGGAGTAAACTGAGGACTGTTTCACCATTGCCAGAGCCGTGACTTTGGCCCTGGGTGAAGATGAGATTGCATGGGCTTGGCCTGAGAGTGATGCCTTTTCTCTGGGTTTGTCCTCTGGAAGTTTTCCTTGCAGATTCATGAAGATGAGCACCCAGACTCCACCCAGACTCCTGGAGCTGGCGGGGCAGAGCCTGCTGAGGGACCAGGCCTTGGCCATCTCCACCCTGGAGGAGTTGCCCACGGAACTTTTCCCCCCACTTTTCCTGGAGGCCTTCAACAGGAGACACTATGAGGCCCTGAAGCTGATGGTGCAGGCCTGGCCTTTCCGCCGCCTCCCTCTGAGCCCTCTGATGAAGATGCCTTGTCTGGACACCTTCCACGCTGTGCTCGATGGGCTTGATGCACTGCTTACCCACGGGGTTCGTCCCAGGTGAGGTGGCCCAGGTGGGCTGGTGGGGAGGGCCCAGGTGTCCAACAGAAGGAACAGCTGGCTCATGAGAAGTGAGGAGGCGCAAGGGGGGATGGTGGTGGTGAGGAAGCTGAGAGGCCTTGGCCATTCCCCAGCTCCTCAGGGAAAGCACTGCTCACCACGCAAGGTCCATGGAGGTAACAGGAAGCTCTCCTCTAATGGCACTGAAAGCCACCATGAAAAGTGAGAACTGGGCCGGGCACAGTGGCTCACAATGTAATCCCAGCACATTGGGAGGCTGAGGTCAAGAGATTGAGACCAGCCTGTCCACTTGGTAAACCCCAACTCTACTAAAAATACAAAAATGAGCTGGGCATGGTGGTGGGCTCCTGTAATCCCAGCTGCTTGCGAGGTTGAGGCAGGAGAATCGTTTGAACCCGGGAAGTGGAGGTTGCAGTGAGCCAAGATCACACCACTGCACTCCAGCCTGGGCGACAGAGGGAGACTTGGTCTCAAAAAAAAAAAAAAAAAAGTGGAAGTGGGCAGGATGCAAGGGGAAAATAGGGTGGAGAAAAGTCAGAGAGAGGGACAAGAAGCAGGGAGGGGAGGAGCTGCTATCCAGGATGTGGAGTTTAAGTTCAGAAATGAGTCCTTAAATTCTCAGTCTCACCTCTATTTTCCCACAGGAGGTGGAAACTTCAAGTGCTGGATTTACAGGATGTCTCTGACAACTTCTGGATGGTTTGGTCTGAAGCTATGGCCCATGGGTGCTTCCCAGTTGCCATGAGGAACAGAAAACCAGTGCCGGACTGTCCAAGGATGATAGGAGAGCAGCCCTTGACTGTGTTCATAGACCTTTGGCTCAAAAACAGGACTCTGGATGCATACCTCACCTGCCTCCTTCTGTGGGTCAAGCAGAGGAAAGATTTACTACACCTGTGCTGTAAGAAGCTGAGAATTTTGGGAACGCCCTTCCACAATGTCAGAAACATCCTGAAAATGGTGAACCTAGACTGTATCCAGGAGTTGGAAGTGAATTGCAATTGGATACTGCCCATCCTGACACAGTTTATCCCATACTTGGGCGAGATGAAGAATCTTCAGAAGCTCCATCTCTCCCACATGGATGTCTCTCGCTACACTTCCTCAAAACAGAAGGAGTTTGTTACCCAGTTCACCACTGAGTTCCTCAAGCTGCACTACCTCCGAAACCTTTATATGAACTCTCTTTCTTTCCTCGAAGGCCACCTGGACCAGCTGCTGAGGTGAGGGAGGGTGGTGAGCTTTCTCTGCAGACCACAGCAGAGCCTGTTACAGTAAACGCTAGTGGGCATCTACTGTGAGCCAGCCTATGAGGATGTAACAGTGAAGAGAACACTAGAATGTCCACACATTGTCCTTTTGGCAGCCCTGTCCTGAAATGGGTATCACGCAATTATCCCAATAGAGGCAGATGGATCAGCTGGGGTAGATGCTATAGAGAGGCTGCCATGCTAGGAAGCTAGCTACTGGGGGGTTCAGATCTAGTGAGGGTGCCTTTGTGAATTCTTCCTGAGGATGTATGTCTAAGTTAAGATGATGAAAACTAGGCCAGGGATGGTGGCTCATGCCTGTAATCCTAGCCCTTTGGGAGTCTGAGGCAAGAGGATAACTTGAGCCTAGGAGTTTAAGACCAGTCTGGGTAACATAGCAAGACCCCTTTTGGAAATGAATACATAATTAAAAGAAACAAGATAATTTTTTGGGGGGGTAAGGAGTTTCACTTTTATTGTCCAGGCTAGAGTGCAGTTGCACCATCTCAGCTCACTGCAACCTCCGCCTCCCGGGTTCAAGTGATTCTCCTGCATCAGCCTCCCGAGTACCTGGGATTACAAGCGTGGGCCACCACACCTGGCTAACTTTTATTGTATTGTATTGTATTGTATTGTATTGTATTGTATTGTATTGTATTGTATTGTATTGTATTATTTATTTATTTATTTGAGACGGAGTCTCGCTCTGTCTCCCAGGCTGGAGTGCAGTGGCACGATCTCGGCTCACTTCAAGCTCTGCCTCCCGGGTTCACGCCATTCTCCTGCCTCAGCCTCCCTAGTAGCTGGGACTACAGGCGCCCGCCACCAAGCCCGGCTAATTTTTTTGGTGTTTTTAGTAGAGACGGGGTTTCACCGTGTTAGCCAGGATGGTCTCGATCGCCTGACCTCGTGATCCACCCGCCTCGGTCTCCCAAAGTGCTGGGATTACAGGCGTGAGCCGCCGCGCCCGGTCAATTTTTATGTTTTAAGTAGAGACAGGGTTTCACCATGTCGGCCAGGCTATTCTCCAACTCCTGATCTCAGGTGATCCACCTGCCTTGGCCTCCCAAAGTGCTGGGATTATAGGCATGAGCCACCGTGCCCAGCCAACAAGCTAACTTTTCAGAAGATGATAGGAAGTAGGGAAGTTAAGTGGGCACTGAATAGCAGAATGCTCAGCAAACCTGCACATTTCAGAATACAAGCTTTGTGCCCCACAGCTTGGTGAACACAAATGATCCCATCTCTAATTCCCTGTCGTAATAGGTTGTTTTGGGCTCCAGGAAAATTAATTACATAGGAAATGCGTGATTCTGAAGCAGAGGGTCGGGGAGCAGGCACAAAGAATGGTGAAAGTGACAGATGCTTTGCTGATGATACAGGCGTGTCAGAGACTCCTGCAGCTCGCCCACCCCAGCTGATGTTGCAGGATCCTGCTTGGATTTGTCCCTTGTGCCTGCATCTCCACTGGGCTCCTGTGGCCCAGAGATGTGGTTTTCTGCCTGACAGATGAGGAAAGGGAGCTTTAGGGACTCTGTGAACTAGATCCATTCCTATAGATGATGGTGAAAAGACAGGCTCAAATGGATATATATATATTTTTTTGATACAGAGTCTCGCTCTGTGACCCAGGCTGGAGTGCAGTGGCATGATCTCTGCTCACTGCAACCTCTACCTCCTGGGTTCAAGCGATTCTCCTGCCTCAGCCTCCGAAGTAGCTGGAATTGCAGGTACGTGCCCCCACACCTGGCTAATCTTTGCATTTTTAGTAGAGACGGGGTTTTGGCATGATTGCCAGGCTGGTCTCAAACTCCTGACTTCAAGTAATCTGCCAGTCTAAGCCTCCCAAAGTTCTGGGATTGCAGGTGTGAGTTACTGCACCAGGCCTAAAATGGAATTGACCTCAGTGACAAAGCTCTTCATCACACAGCATCTTAAGTGTTGACTATCAGACAATCAGAATGACCCTGGGCTTGGGCAAAATAGTCTTCGTCCTTCACCTTGACATCCCCCACCACCCTCAACTGACCCCTACAATTCCCCACAACTAACTTCTTGCTCTCTCTCCCCAGCTGTCTGAAGACCTCGTTAAAGATCCTCACAATTACTAACTGTGTGCTTTTGGAATCAGACTTGAGGCATCTATCCCAGTGCCCGAGCGTCAGTCAACTAAAGACCCTGGAACTGAGTGGCATCAGACTGGCCAATTTCAGTCTTGTGCCTCTCCAAGTTCTCCTAGAAAGAGTTGCAGCCACCCTTGAGGACCTGGACTTAGATGACTGTGGCAGCGCAGACTCCCAAGTCAACGCCATCCTGCCTGCCCTGAGCCGCTGCTATGAGCTCACCACCTTCAGCTTCTGTGGAAATCCCATCTCCATGGCCACCCTGGACAACCTGCTGTGCCACACAATCAGACTCAACAACTTACGCCTGGAGCTGTATCCTGCCCCGCGGGAGAGTTATGATGCTGATGGTACTCTCTGCTGGAGCAGATTTGCCCAACTTAGGGCTGACCTGATGGGGAGAGTGAGGGACTTAAGGCACCCCAGGAGGGTCTTGTTCTGTACTGACTACTGCCCTGAATGTGGCAGCAAGTCATTTTATGGCCTGGAGGTAGATCAGTGCTGCTGTTGAATACCTGCCTATTTAGGCGGATATATCAAATGCTTCCTTCTGGACACATGGAAACTAAAACCTAGGTCTTAGGTATATCCTAAAGAGAGCACAGAAACCACTGTTTCAGACACCATCTCTGAAAGTGGGAAAGGAAACGTAACCAAGTAGGGGGGAAAAAGAGCTCACCACCTTCAGCTTCTGTGGAAATCCCATCTCTCGCCGGGCGCGGTGGCTCACGCTTGTAATCCCAGCACTTTGGGAGGCCGCAGGCGGGCGGATCACAGAGGTCAGGGATATCGAGACCACGGTGAAACCCCGTCTCTACTAAAAATACAAAACAAAAATTAGCCGGGCGTGGTGGCGGGGCGCCTGTAGTCCCAGCTACTCGGAGAGGCTGAGGCAGGAGAATGGCGTGAACCGGGAGGCGGAGCTTGCAGTGAGCCGAGATTGCGCCACTGCACTCCAGCCTGGGCGACAGAGCGAGACTCCGTCTCAAAAAAAAAAAAAAAAAAAAAAGAAATCCCATCTCCATGGCCACCCTGGACAACCTGCTGTGCCCACACAATCAGACTCAACAACTTACACCTGGAGCTGTATCCTGCCCCCGCGGGGAGAGTTACGACGCTGATGGTACTTGGGGGAAAAGATTACACGGATTCAATAGGACTTTGGGACCTGTGTCCTGTAGAGTGGAACATGGGAATGTGAATGTCTAGAGTGGAATTCAGGCTTGAGAATACATGAGGGAGTTCCCCTTGCATGGATGGCTGTAAAGAAGCAGTAAGAAATAAAGGGAAACTGAGTGGAAACTGTCTGTTGTCCTCTATTGTCAAGTAACCTGTTTTCCAGTTTAAGCCTCAGGAATCTTCAGTTATTGAATAAAAAAAAGGCACGGAGTTGTCCAATCAGTAAGATGCAGCCCCAGAAAAATAAGGCATTTAAATGAAATTTGGTTATTTTAATCAATTTCCTCCCATTCTTTTTTTTGAGACAGAGTTTCACTCTTTGCCCAGGCTGTAATGTGGAGTGCATTGGTGACATCTCTGCTCACTGCAACCTCCATCTCCAAGGTTTAAGAGATTCTCCTGCCTCAGCCTCCCAAGTAGCTGGGATTACAGGCATGTGCCACCATGCCCAGCTGATTTTAGTATTTTTAGTTCAGACAGGGTTTCATCACTATGTTGGTCAGGCTGGTCTGAAACTCCTGACCTCAGGTAATCCACCCAACTCATCTTCCCAAAGTGCTGCGATTAAAGCTGTGAGCCACTGGGTCTGGCTCTTTGTTTGTTTGTTTTTTAAAGGTGTTGCTCTTTTTTTTTTTTTTTTTTAAAGTTCTCACTCTGTCACCCAGGCTAGAGTGCATGGCGCAATCATGGCTCACAGCAGCCTCAATTTCCTGGGTTCAAGGGATCATCCCACCTCAGCCTCCTGAGTAGCTAGGACTACAGGCCTGTGAATCACCAGGCCTGGGTACAGTTTTTAGTACACACAAGGTCTCGCTTTGCTGCCCAGGATGATCTGAACTCCTGAGCCCAAGTGATTCTCCTGGCTGGGCCTCCCAAAGTGCAGGGAGTATAGCTTTGAGCCACCACGCTCGGCCTCCTCCAGTTCTTCACTTCTCTTTAGACATCTGTTGCCTCCTTGTTAGTTTCTGTGGCTGTTCAGTTAATACACACTAGGTGGACACCCAGGGCATGGAACATTAGTGGCACCAGTGAGCCAATCCACATGGAAAGCACCTTCTTCTCAGGTCTTTCACTGCTAGCCAGAAGCTGAGACCCGGCCACTCCTTGTGAGTCTCCACATGGTTCCGGAAACCTTATTGGTGGAGGTCAGCTTCGCTCCACAAGGAGCCACTCTATTCCCACTGCCCTGGAAGGGATGTCCGTATTGTGCATTAACTGGAGCCTCTGGGTGGCATCAACCCTTCTGTGTTCCACTGATGACCAGCAGCCCTTCTGAATTAAACTGATTGCACCCAGTAAAGACAGCCACATTCCCTTTAAGTAAAATACTAAAACTATACCGGCATTAACACCGTGTAAATATTCAATCTCACATAAAAACATTACATCTTTTTGGGGAGCTGT
>NW_022097718.1:0-2500 GCF_006542625.1 Nomascus leucogenys
CAAGATTTGTGTGTTTTCTTTCTTCTTTACTCCTTAATTTTCTAAGTTGATATTTGACATAGACTAAGTACTCATAAAATATCTTTCAATTAATATTAGAATAAATTAATGAATTAATATTCGATACCATACCCTCAATATAAACATCCACAAAGAGAAAATCATTTCTAGAATTCTTCTCAAGTCCTTAGAGTTCTCCTTATATTAAATACTAGTTCCCGTATTTCTCACATATTTATATCTTCATCAAGACACAAGTCTACATTTCTCACCACTTTTCCCATTATGTGTTATGACTTATTCAATATTAATTAGTTCTGATATTTCATTTCATGCATTCCCTAAGTTTGCGCGCTTGCTCCTTCCGCCTGAAATTTAGCTCACATTTCAATATACTTGCCCACCAAGATTCAAATTCATACTGACTCAGCCTTAGAAAGGTCACCTGAAATTTCCATGACTGATAAATAACTCTCGTGTCCACAATTTATCCAGGCAGCCCATTGGGAACAGTGTGAAATGGCCCAGTCTCTTGTATTGTTGGGGTATTGCTATAGGTTTGTATGGAAACAGATGAGCATGCTTGGATAACATCTGTGGTCTGATTAGAAATCCTACCGAAGAGTCACACTAACTTACATAAAAAATTAGCGTGTTTTTTTTCTCAAGTGTTTTATCCTTGTTTATTGAATTCCAGAAACATTATGAGTTGAGATCAAGTTCCTATTTTAAGAGTCACCCATTTGTTCACTATAAGTTCCTGGAGAAGGTAGAGTATACGGTACTAACCTTCCAGCATCTGGTTCTGGTGGTTTCCATGCTCAGTTTTCTGTGATTTTCACAAGCTTTTTCCCACAAACACTGCATTTTTTTTAGGAGCTCCTCCTGCAAAAGAGCCATGAATTGAAGCACAAGTGAAGACAATAAAGTATCATTCACACTCTGATATACGAAGGACCCAAAATGAGAGACAAATTCGCCCACAGAAAATAGAGTTTGCTTTGTTTCTCCTCATGTTTGTCAAATCTGAGAGGTGTGAAGTCAAGGAAGCTCATAACAGACATGCTTAAGGGGACACAGAGATGACATCATCCAATCACCAAGGAAATAGACTTAAAGAATTTCATGTGTCCTGTGTAGAAATAGATCTTCAGAAGCATCACTTACCCGTGTTCCTCAGCAGCCCGTTCAATGGGACAGTGTCTGTGATTCCGGTGCTCCTGAGAGCTACTGGAGCACAGCAAACAGAGCAGGCTCTTGTCCACTTCACAGAACATCCTCTTTGTCTCTCCGTGCGTCCCACATATTTGCTCCTCAGAGCTAAGGAATTGCCGGAGACTGGCTTTTCTGGCGATGGAAGCCATCTTCTTCAAAGAAATGTCAGTTTTGAGGTTTCTCTGCCGTGTTGTCTTCTTGCATTTAGAACACTGAGCAAGAACTGCGATGTCTTGCCAGTGGAGGTAGAAACAGGGCCGGCAAAAGCTGTGCCCACAGTCTATGGTGACTGGGTCTATGAAGTAGTTCATGCAGATGGGACAGGTGAGTTCCCTCTGGAAGACTTGCAAGATTCCAGAATTCATGTTTCTGAAGAAGAAAGAGCAGCATGTCATTTTGGGGTCGAGTTGGTGAAGATCTGTGAACCTGTGGTGATATGTGATAGCTATATTTTCTTCTTGACAGTGCTCATTAAAGCAGAACAAACTATTTCCTCTGTAACAAAAATGAAAAATGCATACACAAAGAGAGTCTTTAGGCTTTATAGCCGACACTACTGACTAGATGACTCACAACCTCTTCTACTCCTAGTTCCTGCCCATACATAATGCAAATCTGTTCAAAAACCTATTCCCTGGATGTCGATATGGAACTCGGGTTTTAATCTTAAGTGGTCTAGAATAAAACATGGTTGTCCCTATTTCTCTTTCAAATAACTACTGAATGAATATGGGAGAGGAGTAGAAAACCTACGTTGGGGCCGGGCGCGGTGGCTCACGCTTGTAATCCCAGCACTTTGGGAGGCCGAGGCGGGCGGATCACGAGGTCAGGAGATCCAGACCACGGTGAAACTCTGTCTCTACTAAAAATACAAAAAAAAATTAGCCGGGTGTGGTGGCGGGTGCCTGTAGTCCCAGCTACTCGGAGAGGCTGAGGCAGGAGAATGGCGTGAACCCGGGAGGCAGAGCTTGCAGTGAGCTGAGATCACGCCACTGCACTCCAGCCTGGGCGACAGAGCCAGAATCTGTCTCAAAAAAAAAAAAAAAAAAAAGAAAACCTCCCTTGGGTAACAAAACATGAGAAGATGGTCAGAGAGCTCTATGACATATTTTTAGAGAGAGGGACCCAGAAGCTGGCTGTTTAAAACAAAAACAACCCCACAACAAACCAACCGACCAGATAAACAAAAAGAGAGCAATTAAACCAGTCTAGGATCACTAGGAGATAAAAGAAATAATGAAAAATATTGGGTTTATTTTTCTTATGGCTTAAATTAACTCCTTCT
>NW_022097718.1:7500-29451 GCF_006542625.1 Nomascus leucogenys
TGCTCCTAAAGACGCACCTTAACCACTTTGTGGTGGTATCTGCAGTATTCTATTTTAGTCTAAATAGCATTTTCTCTCAAATGCATTCTGTTTCTCTCTCCTTCATCTTCCCTCCCTTCTTCCTTCCAGCTGTATCTTTTCACTAGAGAACACTAGTAGAATGTTCTCTCAGATTTCAGATACGCATCTGTAAAATAATCTTATGGAGACACATTTTAGTTGCTACTGAATACTTCTTTGTTTTCATAAGTTTACAGCATTACTACTGTCCTCCAAAAAATGGTTTCCCATTTCCACAGCTAATCTCATCATTGACTCTGCCATCCAAGTTTATTCTATGCCAATCTGGAAGAATCTGGAAAAACACTTAAAATACATTTTAAGTATTCATCATGCACATGTATTGTATTTTATTTTATATATGTTCGGGTGAATATCTTTCTCCACTAATTTTTTGCATTGCAATTCTTGTATCATGTTTTTTGAAACACAGAAGTCATCATTAATATAAACCAACTAAATTTTTTTAATTGTTAATTTTTGTCCTGGTTAAGAAATCCTTATGAGAATATTGTATCATCTTCCCCTTACCTTCAGGACTTGAATCTATTTGGAAATGACTGTGTGTGTTTTGAGGTAGGAGTCAATATTTAGTTACTTTTTTAAAAAAAATTCAATTAATCCAGCGTTGTTCTGACCACCGAGGCTGGGCACGGTGGCTCACGCCCCTAATGCGAGCCCTTTGGGAGGCAGAGGCAGCCGAGATGGGCAGATCACGTTGTCAGGAGATAGAGACCATCCAGGTGAACATGGTGAAACCCCGTATCTACTAAAAAATACAAAAAAATTAGTGGGGTGTTGTGGTGTGTGCCTGTAGTCCCAGCTACTTGGGAGGCTGAGGTGAGAGAATTGCCTGAACCCGGGAGGTGGAGCTTGCAGTGAGCCTAGATGGCGCCACTGCATTCCAGCCTGGACAGCAGAGCAAGACTCTGTCTCCAAAAAAAAAATAAATAAATAAACTAGGCACTAGACAATAAGTAAGCATTTTAAATGTATGTTTTGCTAAAATAGAAATAAAAATAAAACCTAGGCCAGGCAAGGTGACTTAAGCTTGTAATCCCAGCATTTTGGGAGGCCAAGTCAGGCAGGTTTTTTGAGCTCAGGAGCTCTAGACTGGAGACACGGTAAAATGTCTCGATAATCCCATCTCTAAAAATACATATATAAATTAAAAAAAATAGGTCTGGCGCGGTGGCTCACGCCTGTAATCCCAACACTTTCAGAGGCCGAGGCAGACGGACCACAAGATCAAGAGATGGAGACAATCCTGGCGAACATAACGAAATCCCGTCTCTACCAAAAAAATAGAAAAATTAGCTGGGTGCGGTGGCGGGCGCCTATATTTCCAGCTACTCTGAGGCTGAGAGTCATTTGAATCTGGAAGTCGGAGGTTGCAGTGAGCCAAGAGAGCGGCTGCACTCCAGCCTGGCAATAGAGCATGATTCCATCTCAAAATAAATAAACAGACAAACAAATAAATAAATAAATAATAAATAGCTGGACATGGTGGCCCATGTTTAATCCATAAACTTATGGATTATGTTTAAATTAATTTTAAAAAAGAAATGGAGCCATTTTTAAAACTCAGAAAATGAGATCATTTCATCTAAAAATAATCAAGTTTGCAGATAAATTAAAGTCCCCAAATTTTGTTTTGGTTTGTAACCTAACAGTAGCTCCTACTCTGAAAATTGTATACTTACCTCAGAAATATATCTATGTTCTCACCAAAGCTTGCTGTCGAATAGGATGAATTCAGCTCAGGAATGAGAGTCTGACAGTGCAGTGCTGGTAGCTTTTGGAAGTCTCCAAGGCCAGTTGCAAAGCTACTCTGTGGGCTCTGGACAAAAATGAGCTTGGCTCCTGAAGTGTCCGTTTATAAATCTCTGAAGACCACACTCCTTTCTTCCAACTGATTGCATTTCAAGGGCGTAAGTGGGTGTTAACATAGATGATTAAGTTTCTTCAAAACAGAAGTTTTTTGTTTATTTATTTATTTATTTATTTTGAAAGGAGTCTGGCTTTGTCGCTGGCTATTTTTTTTTTTTTTCATTTTTAGTAGAGAGGGGCTTTCACCATGTTGTCCAGATTTGTCTGGAACGCCAGACCTCTAGTGATCTGCCCGCCGCGGCCTACGAAAGTGCTGGGATTACAGGCATGAGCCACCACACCCAGCCAATTAATTCGTATTATAATGTAAGAATTTAATCTAAGAACACCGTTGGTATTACAAGCTGGAGCACTGGGCAAGCTTTACTTTTTGAATGTTATATTTTGACTTGTTGACTTGTGTTTCTCACCCTACAACTTCATTAGCTCTTTAGGTACAAGAAAATCTGTCTCTTTTGTTCAATTCTGCATTGGCTTAGAATACTTATTAAGACACAGTAGGCAGTTGATACTTTGAAGAAAAAGGTATTGTAAGTAATATCCTTAAAAATATCACCTTTAAAGAAACAGGATGACTTATAATATGAATAATTAAGCTGATGATATCTCTCACTGTCTTTCACACAGAACCATTTGATTTCTTTCTTAGTGCTTAGAAGTGTCTTTAATATTGTCTGTTTTTGGCTGGGCGCGGTGCCTCACGCCTGTAAACCCAGCACTTTGGGAGGCCCAGGTGGGCGGATCACGAGGTCAGGAGATCGAGACCATCCTCCTGGCTAACATGGTGAAAACCCGCCTCTACTAAAAAACATAAAAAATTAGCCTGGCGTGGTGGCGGGCGCCTGTAGTCCCAGCTACTTGGGAGGCTGAGACAGGAAAATGGCGTGAACCTGGGAGGCGAAGCTCACAGTTAGCTGAGATCATGCCACTGCACTCCAGCCTGGGCGACAGAGCGAGACTCCGTCTCAAAGAAAAAGTATTGCTGATTTTTACTTTTCCGTCAGGAAATCTGTACTCCTTTCAGAATATATGTGTACTTTCATTTCATCTCTTCTCCTAGCAGTATTCATTTTATGTCCAAATCAATAAATAATCAATACAGATTCTTCAGCTGTGCATTAAGGCCCCATCTTGAACTACTCTATGCTACCTTTTCTGCTACATCTCTAAGCACTGCCTCTCTCATGATATATGTGTAAATTACATATATGAACTATAGGGAATTCCAATAGTATGATGGTTTATCTTGTATGTAGTTTCTAACCCCACTGCCCCAATTTACCTGCCTGAAATTCTCAGGAATTTCCCATTAATTTTTTTTGTAATGTTACTTTAATTTTATTTAGAAAATGAAAGAGAATATAGTTTTAAAACTTTTGACTTACACATGCTGTTGATCCTTGAATAACACTGGAACTATGTGAGTCATTTATAATTGGAGTTTCTTCTGCTTCTGCCACCCTTGAGACAGCAAGACCAACCCCTTCTTTCTCCTCCTTCTCAGCTTAATCAACATGAAGATGAGGATGAAAACCCTTATAATGATCCACTTCCACTAATTATATTTACTATTCCGTTAGTGATAGCAAATATATTTTTCTTTTCATTTTCTTCATAACATTTTCTTTCCTTTAGCTATCTTTATTGTAGAAATAAAGTATACATATAATGTATAAAATATGCATTAATCAACTGTTAACATTATCAGTAAGGCTTCTAGTCAACAGTAGGCTATTGATAGCTAAGTTTTGAGGAAGTCAAACGTTACATGCTGATGTCTGACTTCATGCGATCTCGGCACCCCAACCACCACGTTGTTCAAGGTTCAACTCTAAGTTTATTAAATTTTTTTTATCATTCAAATAATCTGAGAATCTCTTTGTGAACATTCAAAGACTTTATCTTTCTGTGAAACCCTGTGTTTATCTCATGTAATAATTATTGCATTCCATAGTGATAGTGTATTTTCTCATACCTATTAATATTTTATATCATTCCCAGGAAATGAAAAATATTTTAGCTGAATATGTTGATATTAGCAAGATATCCTAATAAAAAGTTTGCTTCCATGTTGAAATGATTAGATGGAACCCTTTTGCTATTGCTCTGCTGCTCACAGTAGCATAACAATTTATAGCTTGGTAGCGCCCATTGCTCTAGTTGGTACACTGAAGCATATGCTTTTCTGATAATATTGTGAATTATATTAACCTTTTTGAAAGTGATAGTTATATATTGCTAAAGTGTCCAAGAGCTGTCACAAAGTTCTATACTTTATTGTAGTATTTTCATTTCTTGAATTATTTCTTAAGAAAAAGTCTCAATTTTGGAAAAGAAAGACTGCTTTGAAAAAGACTTGAGTTCTAAAATGATAATAGCAAGTATTTCAAAATAACCTGTTCCTAAGAGAAGAGAAATTGCTAGGTAAGTTGATATTCACCAATTTGAACATTTTATAATAAGTAGAATTGATCATTAGAGGCCTGGCGCGGTGACTCATGACAGTTATCCCAGTACTTTGGGAGGGCGAGGCGGGCAGATCACCTGAGGCCAGGAGTTTGAAACCGGCCTGGCAAACATAGTGAAATCCTGTGTCTATTAAAAATACAATAAATAAATAAATAAATAAATAAACAAAAATAAAAGACTAGCCGGGTGCTGTGGCAGGCACCTGTAATCCCAGCTACTCTGGAGGCTGAGGTAGGAGAATGGCTTGAGCCCTGGAGGCGGAGGTTGAGGGGAGCTAAGACCCAGCCACTGCACTCCAGCCTGAGCAACATAGCGAGATTTCATCCCAAAAAAAAAAAAAATCGATTATTAGAAATACAATATAAGATATTTATAACAAAATATGAATAAGCAGAAAGGATGTAAAATTGTAAATGTAATTTCATTAATTTTATTTAACAAATACAGGAAAAACTTAAAGGGAGTTAATCAATTAGTATAATAATTATGTTATCTTCAAGGAAATATTGGGAGAATTGTTTCCTTATTGTTTACAATTCTTTCTAATTTTTTATGTGGGTAAAAAATCAACAATGAGCATGAAAATTTAAGCAGATTTCAAATATGGCAGATTCCATGAAGCTGATTTTCTATCTTTAAAAGAAAAATGATGTTTTTGCTCCCTGACAAAATGCCTCATCATTTGAATTATGGCTTGTTTAGGACACACTTTTTCTTCCTTGAGTATTTCTATATTTGTTTCATTTTCTCCAAATGATAGTAAAGATTCAGTCTGTGTCTCTATATGATGTTTACAATTCCTGAAACACCTGAGCAGTGAGTTGCACATGATAATAGTAACCTCTCACTAAGTAAATTAAGCTGAATGTTGAATTTCTCAACCAAAACTTTGAAATCTAAGAAAGAGACATATCTTCATCCTGCTTTTCTTGTATGACTTCTTTCCCCTGTATCAAAGGATACAGGGTGTTAACACATGATACATAGAAAGAGAACTGTGTGTGCCTGTGTGTGTATTTACATATGTGTAGCCACATCAATTTTTGTATTTGTAGGAACGCCTTCTTGAGAATTTGATTCAGAAACCCATAGCATTTTATTGAAATTATGTTTCCTTTGATTGTCTCATCTGTTTATGGGAGCTGTTAACAGGTATTCTGTGTTTCATTTATCATACACTATTACAAAATCTGAGTTCACGATGCTAAATTCATAAACGTTGAATACAGCTGCAATCCAAATTATAGGGGTTTTCTTATTATAGGTTATTCCTATTTTTCTTTTGTCCACAGGGTGCAGTTGAAAGAACAATATGGAGCTCCCATTTCATCCTAAAACTATCTAGTGTGAATTTAGGCAAGTTATTTAACTCCAGGCCCTTTGTAATCTCATCTATGAAATAGGGCTACTAGCCTGCCCAACTTGCAGAATTGCTCTGAAGATTAAAAATCGTGTATTGTACAAACATTCAAAACAGTAATTGGCACATAAGAAGTGATCAGCCAGTTCTAAATGCTAACTGCTAGTAAAACTAAATTATAAAAAAGTAAGACATAAAGTAGTGAATATAATAATTAACACTTTCTTAATGTAATAATTGTTTCTCATTAATTACACTGTGACAGAATTGGTATTTGAATTCCATGACTCATTGTTTAGCTACTCAGAGCTTGTTGATACATTTCAATTAGATTGAATCATTCATATTGCAATAGCAACCCATCACGACTTTTGGAATGTAAGTTCTGTGAAAGCAGGGAGTGTTTGATTCATAGCAGGCATCCAGATATTGTAGAAAGACAAATGAACACTATGTTTTGTTTTCCTAATAGGTTTAGCTTTAAAAATAAGAATATTGTTAGTTATCACTTGGCAAATATTTATAATTTGCCAAGCATCTTACTAAACATTAGTAGATTATCTTATTTTAATGTTGATATTACTTCTGTGAGTACATTACTAGGATATCTAAGGTGAAGAAATTCTGGCCTATGTTTGTATATCTGGGCTTATCAGTTAATTATTATTCCAATGTAAATACAAATCACTACCATTTTTCCCATTGGCATGTGCAGCTGTTTCTGTGCTTTCATAAGCCTCAGCAGAATCGCGTTTTATAAGATTTAAAAATATGGTAGCTATGTATGTTACTGTTTTTAATTTGCATATTATAGAAATTTAAAATATGCCTTTCATGCTTGAAGAACACTGATTTGAATTGCACAGGTCTATTAAGAACAATTTTTGTTTGTTTGTTTGTTTGTTTGTTTTTTGAGATGGAGTTTCACTCTTGTTGCCCAGGCTAGACTGCAATGGAGCAATCTCGGCTCACCACAACCTCTGCCTCTGGGGTTCAAGTGATTCTCCTGCCTCAGCCTCCGGAGTAGCTGGGATTACAGGCATGTGCCACCACGCCCGGGTAGTTTTTTGTATTTTTAGTAGAGACGTTGTTTCTGCATTTTGGTCAGGCTGGTCTCAAACTCTCCACCTCAGGTGATCCGCCTGCCTCGGCCTCCCAAAATGCTGGGATTACAGGAGTGAGCCACCACACCCGGGCCACAATTTATTAAAAAATACATATAGTCAGCCCTTTCTGTCTGTAGATTTCACATCAGCAAGCAAAGGTGGATAGAAATACACAATATTATTCACTGTAATCCCAGGTACCTAGGAAACTGAGAAACGAGGATTGCTTGAGCCCAGGAGTTTGAGGCTTTAGTGAGGTATGATCAAGCCACTGCACTCCAGCCTGGTGAAAGAGCAAGACTCCATCTCTTAAGAAAATAAAATGAAATACAGTATTGAAGGAAAGAAACCCACAATTATGGGGGGCCAACATTTTATTTTTAAAGATAAGCTTTATATTGCCAAATTTTTTTGTTTTCAAACTTATATTTTCAAATATTACTATTACGTACAGAAAATGATTTTGTTAAAAAATCACAAAGTAGGAAGGAC
This sequence comes from Nomascus leucogenys, assembly GCF_006542625.1. NCBI lineage: Eukaryota > Metazoa > Chordata > Mammalia > Primates > Hylobatidae > Nomascus > Nomascus leucogenys. The sequence goes on from NW_022097718.1 coordinate 14,878, forward strand.
ATAAATCCAGAAAAAAAGGCTTTTAAGTGAGTAAATTTATTTCTATGGAATAAATCTCAACAATTATTTTTCCTTTAGCTTGATATGTTAGAACTTTTATCAAAGAATGATACTGGTTGCATGAGCTCAAATCTGAGAACCTCAGATGTAGCTAACAAAGAACTAATGAATAATGTAAAGTAAGAGAATTATGAATGTTTTTCTAAAAAACAAAAAATAAAACAAAACTGTTGCATTCCATGTGGACTCTTAGCCATGTTTTTTCAGAAATATTTTCTGTTTTATATTATTGCCTACATCACTGTCTTAACAATATGAAGACCGGGATGTCAAAGGGCATTAAGCATGTGGTAAGTTATATTATGGCCAGTTAACCCAAGGGAGGTCAGATGTGGCTTCAGATTCCACATACACAGCTGCTTTTCCTCACTGAGGCAGAGAAAGGTAATCCAGAAAGTCTTTTCAGACTCTGAGATTGCTGTACTTACATTATTCTGAAAATCACTTGAAAACATGAGATATTAAATAATTTATACTAAAATCTGTATTATTATTCTGATAGATCAATTTGATTTGTTTAGTGGTTTGTTCACGTTCAGCTTGTTAATTCCACAGAAGGGGGGATGCCTACTTTTCATGTATACGTGTCTTTTCTGCAGGACTTGAGTATGCACAAATTTTGATATCTATCAGGGTCCTGGAACCAATTTCCAGAGATGACTGATTAAGTTCAGTCTTGTTCTGAAATTTTTATTTTGTGTGTAGAAGTACATTTTCATAAAGTTATAACTGTATTCATTTCTCATTACAATATTATTACGAATCATGAATGATCAACCAATGTTTCTGTAACAAACATTAATTGATCCTTAGGGTTACCAGATAGACTTTTTATAGGTAGGAAAATAAAAAATGACTCCCTCTTATAATGTCACTTTTCCTCTTTTTTTGGTACTGTGGAAAAATATCATAGTTGATTTCTTGCAAGCCAAGGGAAAATTTCAAAATATATGTAGCAAATGATAAATACAATATTTTCTCATACAATGTAATTCAATTTTTTCATGTGTTTATTTTCAGTATCTTTTTGTTTCTTATTTTGAAAGAATATACATTTATTTTAGAAAATGTAAAGATCAAGAAAGCCACAACAGAAAATAAATATCTCCCTAATTTCATCAGAAAATTATAAAATCATGGTTATAGTTTTGTGTGTATAATTCTATTCCCTTTCTTATTTTAAATATATTTTCGTTCATGTATACACAAAACCGAGTAACTCTCTCTCTAGATAATGTATATAATAAACATATTTATTTATTCATTTTCCCATTTTTATATTTAGAGGTTTTACTCCCTCCTAAATCTTGACTGTTGCAACTTTATTCTGCCAAACATTGACTATCGCCAGGTTGATCTTATATGTATTGCAGAAGGGGTTAGGTCATTGGACAACCAGAAATGGCTCTATCTTTCTGTCCAGGGATTATCAAAGGGTCTGATTTGGGAGTAAGAGCATGTTTTAAACAATTTGATTGGTTGGCCAGTGGCAGCATATTTTTAACTTACACATCATCCCCTCTTATGTTGTTGTTGTTAAGAGACATGTTCTCACACTTTCTCCCAAGCTGGAGTTCAGTGGTGCAATCTTAGCTCACTGCAGCCCCAAAATCCTGGGCTCATTCAATCTTCCCACCTCAGCCTCCAAAATCGCTAGGATTACAGTCACGTGCCACAATGCCCAAGTGATATTTGTACTTTAATTTGTTGAGACAGGGTGTCCCTATGTTGTCCAGGACGGTCTACAACTCCAAGCCTCAAGCAATCCTCCCACCTCAGCCTCCCAAATTTACGGGATTACAGGCATGAGCCACCGCTCCTGGCTTTATCTCTTTACTTCTATGTTTGTCCTTCTCTTCTAGGTCTATCCCATGAACTGTCTTAGCCCGTTCTATAAAACATTCTTCTGCCGTGGTCATGTGAAACATTACAAGATTGTTTTTGATGATTCTTCATGTCATGTTTTATGTTATGTATTCTAACATGGCAGTGTGACTTTTAAAAGGACAAAAAAGCACAGTAGAAGGTTGGCTAATCACAACAAGTGCCACGTGTCCACTCACAGGTGGGAATTGAACAATGAGAACACATGGACACAGGAAGGGGAACATCGCACACCAGGACTATTTTGGGGTTGGGGGAGGGGGAGGGATAGCATTAGGAGATATACCTAATGCTAAATGACCAGTTAATGGGTGCAGCACACCAACATGGCACATGTATACATATGTAACAAACCTGCACGTTGTGCACATGTACCCTAAAACTTAAAGTATAATAATAAAAAAAAAGAATTAGAAAATTTGTAAAATACTTTAATACCGAGCATGATTCCTGTCATTACTATATCATTGTTACTGTTGTAGCACTGAACCACTTACCACTTAAGTTAGTTAGTTTGTTTGTTTGTTTTTTGAGACAGAGTCTCGCTCTAGAGCCCAGGCTGGAGTGCAGTGGCACGATCTCGGCTCACTGCAACCTCTGCCTGCCAGGTTCAAGCAATTCTCCTGCCTCAGCCTCCTGAGTAGCTGGGACTACAGGCAGGGACAGTGCCTAATTTTTTGTGTTTTTGGTAGAGACAGGGTTTCACCATGATGTCCGGGCTAGTCCTGAACTCTTGACTCATGATCTACCTGCCTTGGCCTGCCAAATTGCCGGGATTACAGGATTGAGCCACCGTGCCCGGTCAGATGTCTCTTTAGAGATGATTGAATGTGGAAATTCAGTTGACAAGTGGCTGGTTCAAATAGTTAAATTAGAAATATTCAATGTTAGAATTGTAGAGTGCTCTTGTGTTTCTCTTCTATATCATTTGGGCAACTAGTAAACAGCATACTGCTTTATCAACAGGCATGTCATCTATGCTCCAAGCAGCCACAGCAAGTATTCAGAGGAGTCATTTCCAGGAATTTCTAATGCTCTGTTTGAAATTGAAAGCAAAGTGGACCCTTGCAAGGCTAGGGGAGAAGTGAAGAGAAAGATTTCTGTTGCAGCCCTAACAGTGCAGGCAGCTTCAGAGGCTTTTAAACAAGTAGCCTAAGAGGATTCTTTAGAGAACCCATATTGAATTTGTGTGATATGTCACTCAGAAAGAATCATGATGGGTATATTGATGAATTTTAAAATTAGTATATTAGAAATGAAGCTAGATATTATATACAGTTATGTGAGCATTCATATACTTGTTAGTGTATATGTTTTCTTTATTTTCTTGCCATGGATTAAGAATAAAAAATAATAATTATACGAGGTTATTCTGAAGTGGAAGAATCAAACTCAGTATTAATCCAAGGAGAATAGACAAACATCATAAAACTCTCCTCTGGCATGATCGGTGAATGAAGTCTAATCTGTTCATGTCGCTTCACACATAAGAAAATATCAGTTTGTCATAGAGCACACTGGGGAATATGCACAACTGCTTCAAGCCAGAGGTCTCACACCCTGCCTGGCCTCCCAAGGCTAAGACGATCATTATCTCAGCACAGTCTTTGGTACACTGATTAAATTACACTTTTATAAATTAATCCCTCTATAGCATAAGAAATAATTATTTTTAATCAAATATATTTTATTTATATAAAAGACTATAATGTAACACACAAGTATTGAGAAAAATGCCAATGACACGAATATCTGTGAAACCTACTAACCATATGAAGAAATAACGTTTCCAATATCTTTGGGTTCTCCATGACTAATGACACTTGTGCTTGTTCACTTTCTTAAATGTTATGTTTATCTTTATTTCCTCTGTTATTCTTTATAATTTTATCACACATGGCTATATGATTTACATGTTTGATATTTTGGCTTTTTGTAATTTTGAACTTTTTATAAGTAAAATCATACCATGTATATTTTATGGTACTTGTTTTTTTTTTCACTGGTCTTTAAGGATTTAGATAGATAGATCGATAAGTAGACAGATAGATAGATATAGAGCATTTATTCAAATGAAAGTAAGATTCAGGGTCCATCAAGAAAGAGAAAACATATAAACATATAACATATGGTTATAAATGGGATAACCGAGGGGCAGTTCCAAGATAGCCAAATAGGAATAGCCCCAGCCTACAGCTCCTAGGATGAGCGGCCCAGAAGACCGGTGATTTCTGCATTTCCAACTGAGGTACCAGGTTCATCTCACTGGGGCTTGTCGTACAGTGGGTGCAGTGCACTGAGCATGAGCCAAAGCAGGGTGAGGCATTGCCTCCCCAGGAAGTGCAAGGGGTTAGGGAATTCCCTTACCTAGCCAAGGGAAGCTGTGACAGATGGCACCTGGAAAATCAGGTCACTCTCACCCTAAATACTGTGCTTTTCCAATGGTCTTAGCAAACAGCACACCAGGAGATTATATCCCGAGCCTGGCTAGGAGGGTCCCACCCCCACGGAGACTCACTCATTGCACTCTACATTCTCAGTCCCATGGGGAGACCACGAGGTCACATTCCTTTGATCCAGTTTTACCAAATTTCTGGCAATTTCTCCAATGCACTTCATGGTCTATCCTCTCTCATCAATTGCACCTGTGAGTCTCTGCCTGAAAAGTTCTCCCCGTCTGGGGTCCACAGAGTGTCTTTTAAGTATAACCCATGGACTGTCTGCCCTGGGGCCTGTGACTGACCTAGCAGCACTTCCTCTGGCTTCCCTAGTCACTGTGTATTAACAATTTATTTTCTTGGCTAGTTATAGAAAGTTTACTTGAACCATTCCTATGATACTTGAATTGGACCCTCATTGTAGTTTACGAGTGGCAAAGAAGGGTCTGAGTATTCCAGCAAAGAAGTATGTAAGGAACAAATTATGAGAAAACATTTAGGAATACGGAAAAGGGCCAGGTGCACTGGCTCATACTTGTAATCCCAGCACTTTGGGAGGTCCAGGGGGGCGGGTCATCTGAGGTCAGGAGTTCGAGACTAGCCTGGCCAACATGGTGAAACCCCTCTCTACTAAAAATACAAAAAATTAGCCGGCATGGTGGCAGGTGCCTGTAACTCCAGCTACTCAGGAGGCTGAGGCAGGAGAAGTGCTTGAACCAGGGAGGCGGAGGTTGCAGTGAGCCGAGATTGCACCATTCCACTCCAGCCTGGGTGACAGAGCAAGATTCCATCTCAAAAAATAAATAAAGAAATAATAAAAAAGGAATATGGAAAAGAGACAGATGAAGATTCATAAACCAGGAGCATACTGAAAACCGTTCTGATGTAATTGCATATGCTGGAATGATGATCGTGAGCTTGTCTAGAGACTTCAATGATTACCCTCCTTATAACAAAGCAGAAAGCCTACCTTAGAATTATCTGGGCTGACATCATTCTTTGTCCAGACCTGTTAACAGACGTCGGCAACCCAGTGCTGTGAGTCTCACTCCCAACAATGCAGAAGGCCTGAGATCCCACAGAAATTATCCTTGAATTTCTGAAGACTCTTAAGGCACAGTAATTTATGGATCCTATGAATTTCATGTTTTTTAAAATATCAGATTATGTGAGGTTTTTGAACAAATTAAGTTCCAGGATGATATCCACCACCCGACAGGAAATCAGTTTAAAGAATTAAAATCTCAAAGTCCAGAATGATGAAAAAAAATGTTTTTCTTAGAGCTTCCTTGTAAGTTTCTTTCATTTTTCTTGAGATATAAGTAGTGGAGAACAATCTCTGCCTGATACATCTGCCCTATCATATGTAAATTTATTAATTGTAGAAGAAAGAATTATACTTTTGAAATAAAATAGCTACTTAAAGCTTTCTGTTGTTTTTTGAGGCAAAGTCTCACTCCATCACCCAAGCTGAAGAGCAGCATTGCAATTATAGCCCACTGCAGTCTCAAACTCCTGGAATAAAGTGATTCTTCCACCTTAGCCTCCAAAGTAGCTAGGACAACGGGGTACATCACCAGGAATGGCTAATTTTCTTTTTATTTTTTGTAGAGATGGTGTTTTACTATGTCTCCCAGGCTGATCTTGAACTCCTGGCACAAAGGGATTCTTTACACCTGTTGTTTATGTTAGCATACAATGTGAACTGCAATTCTAAATTTACTTTATAGCAGGTACTAACATAGCTTATACAATACTATAGTTGAATAATCTTTCCCCATCAATTTTTACTGTATTCTTTATTACTAATACTTGCTTATATATCACTGAACCTATTTCTGGGTCATCTACTCTTATCTTTCTATGTATCCTTACATCAGCTCCCAGGATTTGATATTTATATCATGACACCTACTTAATACACAGATGTTACCCTCAAAATTCACTTTAAAGAAATTACCTTAGTATTCTCACCAAGTATTTTTCCTTCCATCTTAAAATGTTGTTCAAATTGTGTTCTACTTTTTTGATTTTACACAGAATTAATCATAAATTAATCATAAATGTTTAACATTTTCAAAATTAAGCCTCATAATATTGTTATTTCCGGATAAATAGAATTTTGCCAGATGAAAAGTGGAAATAAGGAACTCTGTGTAAAGGTAACGACCAAAAAAAATGGTAGAAAGAAATCAGGCTTTGAAAATTCAATTGTTTGGCTGAATATGATACATCGGATACTAAAACAACATGAATAAAACTGGAAAAAGCCAGGGTCAGAGTGGAGGGCTTTCAGTGTTAAGCAAGTAATGCTGTAATTAATCAATTGATAGTAGGGATGCACTGGCATTTCTGAGCAGCACAAATCCCACTTACTATGTCAAAAATAGGTCTTTGAGATAGGGCAGCCCTGCATAGGACGCACTAGAACGGAGAGGCAGATGCCAGAGTTCAGAGACTGATCACAGCAAGAACTTCCCAAGTCTCTTTCAGCAACACTGATGTAAGTTAGCATTTCCTTTTAATTACTATCTATTATAGCTATATAAAGAAACATTTTTTCAGATAATTTGGACGCAAATTTTGTCCTTAATAATATAAATTATTTGTGCTGTTTAAATAAATAATCCCAGATTACTGAGATATTTATTCTCCCTTCCTTGCTTGTGAGGATACAACCAATGCTGAAAAGATGCTTTTTTTAATTAGAGTACCAAAATATTTGTTAACTATATGATATTCAGAAAAAGCATAAAGACAAGATAATGAGGGCACGTAATTATCAGAATTACTTTTCACCAAAACGTGTATTAAAACATCTCATGCACCCCACAAATATATACACCTACTATGTGCCCACAAAAATAAAAAAATAAGAATTTTTTTTAAAAAGGGTCAAAATCCAAAAGTTTTTTGAGCAGCAACATGACATTGAAAGAAATGTTAATTGGAGCATTAATTTTAGCAAATAATTCTAGCATATCCTAAAATATGGATATTTTAGGATATGTATTAGGATATGTATTAGGGATGTTAAACCAATAAGTATACTGCAAATATACCAACACTTGAAAAAATCAAAAATCCAAAACTTTTCCATTCTTAAGCATTTTACATAAGTGATAATCAACCTTATAATCTGTTGAATTGCATCATATGTATAGATTACATATTCTAAAGAGAAATCATGTTTTGATGTCTTGCAGATTTAATTTTGAGACACACAGTAATATTTTATTTATGAACCCAAGGAATGCTTTTCCTTTATCAGCTTTTAGAGCACTTTGAAAGTTAATCTTTAACATAAATGGTTGAAAGACAATACTCTTTTATTTTCAAAACAATCCCCACATTGAATTCAGTGGGGAATTGTATTTGATTCTTTACCTAGACATGCCAGTGAACTCCGGGGAAGGACTTTTTTTAGTTAAGTTTTCATGAGGAGATTTACCTTCAAAGCTTTCATCGGGGCTTTGCAGCTACACAACTTAAAAGAAAAAAGAGAATACATAGAAATCAGATATATTAAATGCCCGTTAAACAGAAGTAAATAACTAAACCATAATTCGGCAAAAACAAGGGATGATATCTGCACATTAGCAACTATTAAGAATTATAATAGTGAGTTTCCGACAATATGGAAAAATACTGATGTTATTATGTGTAGGTGCAACTAAATTATTAAATAAATGCATAAACCACATAGAATAAGAAGTCTGCAACTAAATAGCACAAGACATTGTCTTTAGATGAATGGTTTTATCATATTATTTTTTGGTCCATTTTGCTGAATTGAAAAGCGATAGCTGTCAAAAATATTTACCTTTCTCTTACAAAAAAAAGAAAATAAAAAGTAGCAAACTTGTTAAGGTAAAGAAGAAGAGAGAAGAAAGAGAAGGAGCCTGAGCTTCTAGGATGCCTCACTTTGTACATGGGTAATCTGGATGATTCCACCAAAGGTATCTATTTGTTTGGCTGGACTTCATTGAAATCTGGGAGTTTTCCAGAATTAATCCATTCAGAATAAGACAGGTTAATTCTGGGGCCAGAAGGCAGAGACTAAGGCAAACAATCTCTGTAATATCCAAGTGATCATATACCTGGATGCATAAGCATAGTGGAGGGAGAGGGATAAATAATCTTTTTGGAATCCTCAAGTCGCAGAAATCTTTAATTCTCCAACACCAGTAGATAGAGCCATCCAAAAGCAGGAGAAGAAGCCAAGTAAATCTGGAAGAAGGAATGTTAGAGAGTAGGAGTTGCAAGGACAAAGCTTTTACTGCTCACTGGACAGAGCAAACTCTCAGCTTCAGAAAGAAGGAGTGAAGGTAGAAAGAGTGGCCCTTGCTCTGGACCAAACACAGTGGAGCACTTCCTATGGCCTTTCCAAAGTTGCCCTATATAACCCTGCTGGAGGAGAAGGCTGTGAAGTTTTCTGGCTCCTAGAGTGCCTCTTGGAATTCCAAATCCCAAATCCCTGTCTGAACAAAGGAGTTTCTTACCTTTTTCTTCCTATTTTTCCCAGAGCATATGAGCCAATATTGCTCCATGCTGAGGTTTGGAACTACCCTTTTAAACGCCATAAAAATTAATTAGGGAAGAAGAGACTGGGAGAAATAAAAATAAACCAAACTTGCAACATTTTCAGAATAAATTATTAGGTGAGCTAGATCTCTGAACTGCTTTTTCATAGTCATTTATTACCTATTTCCTAGAATCAGGTAGACCCTAGTTTATAGTTCTCTGCAACTGTTCTATCTGCATCCCAATTAACTACAGACTGTGGTGCTGACAGTCCCCAGAAGCAACTGACTCACCGAATAACGCAGTGTCCACATCCTGATATTTCTACCCCTTGCAGTGACCAATCAAGCAGAATTTCCAGCCCCTCACCTTCCACAATCCCCTTAAAAATTCCAGCCCAGAACTCCTTGGAAAGATGGAGTTGAGGGTCTCCTCCAATGTTCTCACTCCAGAACACTGTGATCATTCAACTTATTAATCTGCTGCAAATCTCCTGTCTGAGTGTGTTGGCAGTTACTGCACAGTAGGCTGTTACTGTAACAACCTGTTGGTCCTATAACAATCTGGAAATTCTAAACTCAGCACAGCCTTCTAAGTTATGAGGAAGTTATATACTATTTTTAAAGAAAAAGGATGCAAAATCTTTATTGACAGATTGTTAGCTAGAGTTATACATTTTAAACATTTGGACATTTTGTGTGGGCCTCTATTTATTTCCTTGTAGTGGTTTACAAGTATGGGAAGAATGTCTGCCAAAAAGTTATTACCAGAAGTTTAACAGTCAAAAGGATAAGCTGTGTGGAAAGAATACTGGTAATTAAGTGAAACCACGTTTTGACATGCACATTTTTCCAGGCCGTTGACATCTACTTTATTATTGCTTATTTCCTCGTTTTAATATTTAGTTACAAAATTTTATAAAATAGCATTCAAACAAAAAAGGCAAATGGTGGGAAGATAATAAAGAATAATTTTAAATGAATAACTCACTTCCCAACTCTACAAAACTGAATAATGAAATCTGGATGCCTTCCTATTCTGAAGTGTTTCTTACCTAGATACAGCTCTAGTCATGAAGAGTTTTGGAAGAATGCATCTCTAAGCTTTCCACCAATATGAGTGCGTATATTCCAGGTAGAACCTGCCTAAGGTGCTGTTAATTTTTGTATATGGGACTGAGGGATCTGGAGACCGCAAGAACTGAAGGACCATAGATGTGCTGGACTCACCGCTGGCGTCAGGCTTCAAAGAGAAGCAAAGGAGCATGCATAGTCTCCAGAGGTTTTGAATGTTTTCTGCCTGGCTTTCTTCTGAGCCTCCTACCTCCTATGCTGCTGCGACCCTTCAAATTTGGCTATAGCCTTTACCACCACCTCTGGCTTTTGTTCCCTCTTTTTCTAAAATTACTTTGAAGCAAGAAGTTTTAAAAGATGGTTTTTCACAAAATTTTTAAAGAAAAGGGAAATTCGTTGAAGCAATTGAAGATTTACCTACCTACAGACCCTTAACAAACATGTAGGAGTACACTATTTCTAGAGCCATATGAGTTAGCTTCCCAATAAGAGAGAAATATCCCAGAGGCAACGATGGTTTCAGACAATTTAAACATAGCGTCTCTACTTATTTTGCTTATGGAATCTGAGTTTTCATTAACTCCAGATCTGACTCACAGCTGTTTAATCCTTTGCAAGAATGGCACATAGTCAGGATGGACCAAATTTATCATGAATGACAATGCACAATTACTGATCGTTTATCACCAAGACTCCCAATTTGAAGTTAACATTGAAGAAAACATAGATGATAATAAAATGACTTCGACAAACCAGTAGTTTTTCTGAATCCAGCATTTATGAGAATATTGAAGAGAAGAATCAGCTGCGTTTGGTGGCTCACATTTGTCATGCCAGCACTTTGGGAGGCCGAGGCGGGCATATCACTTGAGGTCAGGAGTTTGAGACCAGCCTGGCCAACATAGTGAAATCCTGTGGTCTCGATTAAAAATACAAAAATTAGCCAGGTGTGGTGACACGGGCCTGTAATCCCAGCAACTCAGGAGGCTGAGAATCGCTTGAACCCAAGAGGTGGAGGTTGCAGTGAGCCCATGACAGGCATCTGTATTTCCAGCCTGGGAGATAGAGGGAGTCACAGCCTCAAAAAATAAATAAATAATCTATGCTAGAAGCAAAAAAAAAAAAAAAAAAAGAAGAATTTGTTCAGCTAAAAATTATTTGCATCAAAACAAACTTCTTCAAAGCTTTTCCAGTCTAAGTTTACATTCTAATGTTACTTTGGAATGCATGCAAGGGCCATTGAAACCAAGAACTGTAATTGAGTGTATATGTCAGTAAGACAATTCAGTTCACTCTTATAACTAATATATTTTACACATTTACAAAAATCAGCAATTTTTAGTAACTGATGATCCAGACCATATTTTGTATTATTTGCTTTGCATAAAATGTCTACAATACAAAATCCACAAAGATCTAAAGTACAAAAGGGATTGTGAGTCGAGTGGGTGGGGAAGGCGCAATGAATAGACAGTAATGATAAAGAGTTTTGGGTTTCATTTTGGGGTATATAAAATGTCCAGGAATCAGACAGTTATGGTTTTTCACAACTCTTTATTAAAGTTAAATTTAGGAAACAAATGTATAATTTCAATGTGGTTATCCCATTTCATACTCAGATAATAATTTTGTTTCCTGAAGTTACAGTGAGCTCAAAGATGCTCACACATTGTCCTACTGTCTCACATGAGAAGGTCTTGAGATTGGAAGTTTTTTCAGGCAAGAGAGCTCACTAAGAAATCATAATGAAACCTGACTTTCATGGGGAACCAATACAAACGAAAGGTGTCAAAAGGGAAGACAAAGAGGAAGGGAAAAAGCTGTATATGAGGGAACCTTTTGAAACATCATAAAAGCTCACAACTGTGTTGTCATAATCCAGAAACACCCCAACCCGACCCAAAGGTCTTTGCACATAGTGAGTTAAGGGAAGAAAGATGTTGGAGAGGCTATAAAGGTTGTTTCTCTTTGAAGAAAATAGAAAAATGCTTCCTCAAAAGCAGGAACGTGATTTGTGTTTGCTGTCCTGGAATCTTTACAGACTCCCAGAATCCAGTTGGAGGAGTGAGTTACATCCACTTCCCAGTAATGCCTGCCGGAGGAGAAGGCCTGAGCTCCCCATGCTGCAAAGTTCTCTGCTCTCTGGGACTCCCCGGGCGCACCATCATGGTCATCTCCAAATATCACATTTCTCGCATCCTCAGAAAGGCTCATATAGTGACTTGCCCTTTCCTTACTCAGAGGATCATCCACTGCAAGAAGAACAAAAATCAGGTCAAGGAGTTACGTGGGGTCAGATGTTATCTGCCCAGTACTGGCTTTATTTGTACCTCCTGTAAGTGACAGAATACAGGGAGCAAAAAGACTTTGGAGACTCTCATCTATGAAGATCAAGGGTTATTATGACTTCTACAGCACAGGAGAATCCTTAAAATCACACAGAAAAACAAATAAACATATCATCAATTGTGTGAATCAGTGATTTAATGTCTGGCTTTGCATGATTTGTTTCAAGATATATGTAACATTTATTTAGTAGAAAATGCCACTTGCATTGTTTGTATTCAATGTAAATAACAAATAGACTTCACGCTGCTATGATGCTCTTATTTAATGGGATATAAAATGTGCCTGTTCCGTTTTTTTTCTTTTCTTTTTTTTTTTTTTTGAAAGAGTCTCACTCTGCTGCCCAGGCTGGAGTGCAGTGGTGTGATCTCAGCTCACTGCAGCCTCCTGGGCTCAAGCGATTCTGCTTCCTCAGCCTCCGAGTAGCTGGGATTACAGGCATGTGACACCATGCCCAGCTAATTTTTGTATTTTTAGTATAGATGGGGTTTTGCCATGTTGGCCAGGCTGGTTTCCAACCGTTGACCTCAGGTGATATGCTCGCCTCAACCGTAGAGGATTACAGGCATGAGCCACTCTGCCAGGCCTCACTCCTCCATTTTTAAACATCAAAATATGATGGACTTCCATCCATGTGCAGTTTAGAAGTTTCTGAAAATAATGATCATGTTCTGCTTTTACATGACCTGGTCAGCCACTGCTTCATTCAGTCTAATCCTGGTTTTAGCCCTCTGTTGTCTAATGGCTGCCTTACAAGTTTGGGCCATTTTCATAGAACCCTCAGCTTCCAGTTGTTGTGAAATGTATCTTACAGCAGTAAAGTTGTTCTGTTCATGGAAGTTTTAGTTATTTGCTTGGTCAAAGCTTTCTAATTTTTATGATAAATATTATTTCTACAATATATATAAATTCACAGAAATTAGAACTAAAATGGGAAATGGCTCAACCAAGGAATCCACTAAACAGAAATTGAGGCTGTACTGCCAAGCAGCTGGCTCTTACCTCTGAATTTGTTGAGCATATCTAGCACTCCGGTGATGTGCCAGGAAGTGAGTTCTGGGTTCACTGGCTGGGGCTTTTCCATTTGCACCAACTCTGTCCTGCAAAGAACAACCTCGGTTACACTTTTAGGCCCAGGGATAATCACACAGTCATACAAATGTTTCAGATTTTCATCCAAGATATTTCTTGAGAAATCTCCCTTTTTTGTTAAATTCAGTACACATTTTATTCAACTCTATTGGGGATACAGCAATGCTACTTTTATCTAAATTTAACATGTTCAAGCCCAGTTTCTCCATTCTCTCATACATGATCCTAATTTAAAGTTACTGAGTGTCATCTCCTCCCTCTCCCCCTCTGGCCTCTTCAAAGCATACAGATATCCTGGGATTCTTGCTGAGAGAAGAAAACTCAGCCAAAGCCTTTGCGACCTCACTCAGTAGTTGTCACCAGTGATGCAGTCAGGGTCTTACAGGGAATGCCCACTGGCACTAAAGGTTTTGAACTTCTGTTCAAACCAAAGGAGTCTATTTCAGCCTGTCAGCTCTGGTGCTGAGGGTGCTGAGGCAGCCATTCCCTTCTTAGATTCTGCCTACAACAGGGAGTGCAGAGATGGAACAGGGCCTGGCTATTGATGTCCCTGGGAACAAATCCTCCCTCCCTTTCCTGTCCTTAGGGCATTTCCCTCCTTCCTCTCTTTTTCACCTCTCACTTCTCTAGAATAGGAGACTCCTTTGTGATAACTCAGAGTAATCTTCTTCTTAAGATTTGCTGGGCAGCGCTGGAGAAGATGGGGGTGAGTGGGTAGAAGAAAATCCAGAATGGCACACTGTTGTTACATACATTTTCATTCAGCCAGATAAGAAGGAAACTTCTGAGACAGAGAAGCTTAAGGTCTCAGGTTCTCCTTTGAAACCAAAATGGAACACAGCCACAGATCAATGCTAAATACTCAAAACATGTAGTTGACCCTTAAGCAACAAGGGTTTGAAATTTGGGGGTCCACTTATAAGTGGATTTTTTTCAATGAAAGTTTCACCTAGCTTGCCTGCCTCTCCTGCCTCCCACTCCATTTCTTTGGTTTCTGCCTCTGCCACTACTGAGACACTGTCTTCTCTTCTTCCTCCTCTTCAGCCTACTCAATGTGAAGACAGTGAAGATGAAGACCCTTATGGTGATCAACTTCTTAATGAGTAATAAGTATATTTTCTCTTCCTTATAATTTTCTCAATTTTTTTTCTCCAGCT